>NW_027480448.1:2737059-3041176 GCF_051401765.1 Calliopsis andreniformis | reverse complement strand
CAATCCTCAATACTCAATCCTCAATCTTCAATCCTCAATACTCAATCTTCAACCCTGAATCCTCAATCCTCAATCCTCAATCCTCAATCTTCAATCCTCAACACTCAACCTTCAATCCTCAATCCTCAATCCTCAATCCTCAATCCTCATTCTTCAATCCTCAATACCCAATCCTCAGTCTTCAATCCTCAATCCCCAATCCTCAATCCTAATTCCTCAATCCTCATTCTTCAATCCTCAATACCCAATCCTCAATTTCAATCCTCAATCCTCAATCCTCATTTCTCAATCCTCAATCCTCAAACCTTAGCCCTCATCCTCCATCCTCAGTACTCAATCCTCTATCCTCAATCTTCAATCCCCAATACTCAATCTTCAATCCTCATTCCTCAATCCTCAATCCTCAAACCTCAATCTTCAATCCTCAATACTCAATCTGCAATCCTCAATACTCAAACCTCAATCCTCAATCCTCATTCCTCAATCCTCAATACCCAATCCTCAATCCTCAATCCTCAATCCTCAATCCTCAATATTCAATCATCAATACTCAATCTTCAATCCTCAATCTTCAATCCTCAATACTCAATCTTCAATCCTCAATCCTCAATCCTCAATCCTCAATCCTCAATCCTCAATCCTCAGGCATCAATACTCAATCTACAATATTCAATCCTCAATCCTTAATCCGCAATCCACAATCCTCAACCTTCAATACTAAATACTCAATCTTCAATCCTCAATCCTCAATCCTCAATCCTCAATCCTAATTCCTCAATCCTCATTCTTCAATCCTCAATACCCAATCCTCAATTTCAATCCTCAATCCTCAATCCTCATTTCTCAATCCTCAATCCTCAAACCTTAGCCCTCATCCTCCATCCTCAGTACTCAATCCTCTATCCTCAATCTTCAATCCCCAATACTCAATCTTCAATCCTCATTCCTCAATCCTCAATTCTCAACCCTCAATCCTTAATCCTCAGACCTCAAACATCAGTATTCAACCCTGAGTACTCGTCCTCAATCCACAACCCTCAATCCTCAGTCCTCAATATTCAATCATCAATATTCAATCTTCAATCCTCAATCCTCAATACTCAATCCTCAATTCTGAATCCTCAATCTTCAATCCTCAATCCTCAACCCTCAATACTCAATCCTCAATCTTCAATCCTGAATACCCACTCCTCAATCTTCAATCCTCAATCCTCAATCCTCAATCCCAATTCCTCAATCCTCATTCTTCAATCATCAACACCCAATCCTCAATTTCAATCCTCAATCCTCAATCGTCAATTCTCAATCCTCAATCCTCAGTCCTCAGTCCTCAAACCGCAATCCTCAACCCTCAGCCCTCATTCTCCATCCTCAATACTCAATCCTCAACCCTCAATCTTCAATCCTCAATTCTCAGTTTTCAATCCTCGATCCTGAATCATCAATACTCAATCCTCAATCCTCAGGCATCAATACTCAATCTTCAATACTCAATCCTCAATCCTCAATCCTCAATCCTCAATCCTCAAACCTCAATCCTCATTCCTCAATCCTCAATCCTCAACCCTCAGTTCTCATACTCAATTCTCAATTCTCAATCCTCAATCCTCAATCCTCAATCTTCAATCCTCAATAATCAATCTCCAATTCTAGATCCTCAATCCCCAATCTTCAATCGTTAATCCTCAATCTTCAATCCTCAATCCCCAGTCATCAATCTTCAATCCTCAATGCTCAATCCTCAAACCTCAACCCTCATTCTTCAATCCTCAATACCCAATCCTCAATCTTCAATCCTCAATCCTCAATCCTCAATCCTCGATCCTCAGTCCTCAAACCTCAATCCTCAACACTCAATCTTCAATCCTCAATAATCAACCTCCAATCCTAGATCCTCAATCCCCAATCTTCAATCCTTAATCCTCAATCTTCAATCCTCAATCCCCAGTCATCAATCTTCAATCCTCAATGCTCAATCCTCAATCCTCAATCCTCAGTCCTCAATCCCCAATCCTCAATCCTCAAACATCAACCCTCATTCTTCAATCCTCAATACCCAATCCTCAATCTTCAATCCTCAATCCTCAATCCTCAATCCTCAATCCTCAGTCCTCAAACCTCAATCCTCAACACTCAATTCTCAATCCTCAATCTTCAATCCTCAATCCTCAATCCACAATCCCCAATCCTCAATCCTCAGGCATCAATACTCAATCTTCAATACTCAATCCTCGATCCTCAATCCTCAATCCTCAATCCTCATCCCTCAATCCTCATTCCTCAAACCTCAATCCTCAACCCTCAGTCCTCATACTCAATTCTCAATTCTCAATCCTCAATCCTCAATCCTCAATCTTCAATCCTCAATAATCAACCTCCAATCCTAGATCCTCAATCACCAATCTTCAATCCTTAATCCTCAATCTTCAATTCTTAATTCTCAATCGTCAATCTTCAATCCTCAATACTCAATCTTCAATCCTCAATCATCAATCCTCAATCCTCAATCCTTAATCCTCAATCGTCAATCTTCAATCCTCAATACTCAATCTTCAATCCTCAATCCTCAATCCTCAATCCTCAATCCTCATCCTTCAATACTCAATACCCAATCCTCAATCTTCAATCCTCAATCCTCAATCCTCAATTCTCAATCCTCAATCCTCAGTTCTCTGTCCTCAAACCTCAACCCTCTACCCTCAGCCCTCGTCCTCCATCCTCAATCCTCAATCATCAATCCTCAATCTTATATCCTCAATATTCAATCTTCAATCCTCAATCCTCAATCCTCAATCCTCAATCCTCAATCCTCAATCCTCAGTACTCAATCCTCAATCCTCAACCTTCAATCCTCAATACTCAATCTTCAATCCTCAATCCTCAATCCTCAATCCTCAATCCTCAATCTTCAATCCTCAATCCTCAATCCTCAATCTTCAATCCTCAATACTCAATCTGCAATCCACAATCCTCAAACCTCAATCCTCAATCCTCATTCTTCAATCCTCAATGCCCAATCCTCAATCTTCAATCCTCAATCCTCAATCCTCAATTCTCAACCCTCAATCCTTAATCCTCAGACCTCAAACATCAATATTCAACCCTCACTCCTCGTCCTCAATCCACAACCCTCAATCCTCAGTCCTCAATATTCAATCATCAATATTCAATCTTCAATCCTCAATCCTCAATCCTCAATCCTCAATTCTGAATCCTCAATCTTCAATCCTCAATCCTCAATCCTCAATACTCAATCCTCAATCTTCAATCCTGAATACCCACTCCTCAATCTTCAATCCTCAATCCTCAATCCTCAATCCTAATTCCTCAATCCTCATTCTTCAATCATCAATACCCAATCCTCAATTTCAATCCTCAATCCTCGATCGTCAATTCTCAATCCTCAATCCTCAGTCCTCAGTCCTTAAACCGCAATCGTCAACCCTCAGCCCTCATCCTCCATCCTCAATACTCAATCCTCAACCCTCAATCTTCAATCCTCAATTCTCAGTCTTCAATCCTCGATCCTGAATCATCAATACTCAATCCTCAATCCTCAGGCATCAATACTCAATCTTCAATACTCAATCCTCAATCCTCAATCCTCAATCCTCAATCCTCAAACCTCAATCCTCATACCTCAAACCTCAATCCTCAACCCTCAGTTCTCATACTCAATTCTCAATTCTCAATCCTCAATCCTCAATCCTCAATCTTCAATCCTCAATAATCAATCTCCAAATCTAGATCCTCAATCCCTAATCTTCAATCCTTAATCCTCAATCTTCAATCCCCAATCCCCAGTACTCAATCTTCAATCCTCAATGCTCAATCCTCAATCCTCAATCCTCAGTCCTCAGTCCTCAATCTTCAATCCTCAAACCTCAACCCTCAACCGTCAGTCCTCATTCTCCATCCTCAATCCTCAATCCTCAATCCTCAATCTTCAATCCCCAATACTCAATCTTCAATCCTCAATCCTCAATCCTCAATCCCTAATCCTCAATCCTCAATCCTCAATCCTCAATCCTCAATCCTCAATCCTCAGTACTCAATCCTCAATCCTCAACCTTCAATCCTCAATACTCAATCTTCAATCCTCAATCCTCAATCCTCAATCCTCAATCCTCAATCTTCAATCCTCAATCCTCAATCCTCAATCTTCAATCCTCAATACTCAATCTACAATCCTCAATCCTCAAACCTCAATTCTCAATCCTCATGCTTCAATCCTCAATGCCCAATCCTCATTCTTCAATCGTCAATCCTCAATCCTCAATTCTCAACCCTCAATCCTTAATCCTCAGACCTCAAACATCAATACTCAACCCTCAGTCCTCGTCCTCAATCCACAACCCTCAATCCTCAGTCCTCAATATTCAATCATCAATATTCAATCTTCAATCCTTAATCCTCAATCCTCAATCCTCAATTCTGAATCCTCAATCTTCAATCCTCAATCCTCAATCCTCAATACTCAATCCTCAATCTTCAATCCTGAATGCCCACTCCTCAATCTTCAATCCTCAATCCTCAATCCTCAATCCTAATTCCTCAATCCTCATTCTTCAATCATCAATACCCAATCCTCAATTTCAATCCTCAATCCTCAATCCTCAATTCTCAATCCTCAATCCTCAGTCCTCAGTCCTCGAACCGCAATCCTCAACCCTCAGCCCTCATCCTCCATCCTCAATCCTCAATACCCAATCCTCAATCTTCAATCCTCAATCCTCAATCCTCAATTCTCAATCCTCAATCCTTAATCCTCAGACCTCAATCTTCAACACTCAATTCTCAATCCTCAATCTTCAATCCTCTATCCTCAATCCACAATCCCCAATCCTCAATCCTCAGGCATCAATACTCAATCTTCAATACTCAATCCTCGATCCTCAATCCTCAATCCTCAATCCTCAACCCTCAATCCTCATTCCTCAAACCTCAATCCTCAACCCTCAGTCCTCATACTCAATTCTCAATTCTCAATCCTCAATCCTCAATCCTCAATCCTCAATCTTCAATCCTCAATAATCAACCTCCAATCCTAGATCCTCAATCCCCAATCTTCAATCCTTAATCCTCAATCTTCAATCGTCAATCCTCAATCCTCAATCCTCAATTCTGAATCCTCAATCCTCAGTCCTCTGTCCTCAAACCTCAATCCTCTACAATCAGCCCTCATCTTCCATCCTCAATCCTCAATCATCAATCCTCAATCTTATATCCTCAATATTCAACCTTCAATCCTCAATCCTCAATCCTCAATCCTCAATCCTCAATCCTCATTCTTCAATACTCAATACCCAATCCTCAATCTTCAATCCTCAATCCTCAATCCTCAATTCAGAATCCTCAATCCTCAGTCCTCTGTCCTCAAACCTCAATCCTCTACAATCAGCCCTCATCCTCCATCCTCAATCCTCAATCATCAATCCTCAATCTTACATCCTCAATATTCAATCTTCAATCCTCAATCCTCCATCCTCAATACTCAATCCTCAACCCTCAATCTTCAATCCTCAATTCTCAGTCTTCAATCCTCGATCCTGAATCATCAATACTCAATCCTCAATCCTCAGGCATCGATACTCAATCTTCAATACTCAATCCTCAATCCTCAACCCTCAATCCTCAATCCTCAAACCTCAATCCTCATACCTCAAACCTCAATCCTCAACCCTCAGTTCTCATACTCAATTCTCAATTCTCAATCCTCAATCCTCAATCCTCTCTTCAATCCTCAATAATCAATCTCCAAATCTAGATCCTCAATCCCTAATCTTCAATCCATAATCCTCAATCTTCAATCCCCAATCCCCAGTACTCAATCTTCAATCCTCAATGCTCAATCCTCAATCCTCAATCCTCAGTCCTCAGTCCTCAATCTTCAATCCTCAAACCTCAACCCTCAACCGTCAGTCCTCATTCTCCATCCTCAATCCTCAATCCTCAATCCTCAATCTTCAATCCCCAATACTCAATCTTCAATCCTCAATCCTCAATCCTCAATCCCTAATCCTCAATCCTCAGGCATCAATACTCAATCTTCAATACTCAATCCTCAATCCTCAATCCTCAATCCTGAATCCTCAACCATCAATCCTCATTCCTCAAACCTCAATCCTCAACCCTCAGTCCTCATCCTCAATTCTCAATTCTCAATCCTCAATCCTCAATCCTCAATCTTCAATCCTCAATAATCAATATCCGATCCTAGATCCTCAATCCCCAATCTTCAATCGTTAATCTTCAATCTTCAATCCTCAATCCCCAGTCATCAACCTTCAATCCTCAATGCTCAATCCTCAATCCACAATCCTCAGTCCTCAATCCCCAATCCTCAATCCTCAAACCTCAACCCTCATTCTTCAATCCTCAATACCCAATCCTCAATCTTCAATCCTCAATCCTCAATCCTCAATCCTCAATCCTCAGTCCTCAAACCTCAATCCTCAACACTCAATTCTCAATCCTCAATCTTCAATCCTCAATCCTCAATCCACAATCCCCAATCCTCAGTCCTCAGGCATCAATACTCAATCTTCAATACTCAATCCTCGATCCTCAATCCTCAATCCTCAATCCTCAACCCTCAATCCTCATTCCTCAAACCTCAATCCTCAACCCTCAGTCCTCATACTCAATTCTCAATTCTCAATCCTCAATCCTCAATCCTGAATCTTCAATCCTCAATAATCAACCTCCAATCCTAGATCCTCAATCCCCAATCTTCAATCCTTAATCCTCATTCTTCAATACTCAATACCCAATCCTCAATCTTCAATCCTCAATAATCAACCTCCAATCCTAGATCCTCAATCCCCAATCTTCAATCCTTAATCCTCAATCTTCAATCCTTAATTCTCAATCGTCAATCTTTAATCCTCAATACTCAATCTTCAATCCTCAATCCTCAATCCTCAATCCTCAATCCTTAATCCTCAATCGTCAATCTTCAATCCTCAATCTTCAATCCTCAACCCTCATTCCTCAATCTTCAATCCTCAATACTCAATCTGCAATCCTCAATCCTCAAACCTCAATCCTCAATCCTCATTCTTCAATCCTCAATGCCCAATCCTCAATCTTCAATCCTCAATGCTCACTCCTCAATCCCCATTCCTCAATCCTCAATCCTCAATCCTCAATCATCAATCCTCAATCTTCAATACTCATTCCTCAATCCTCAATCCCCAATCCTCAATCCTCAATCATCATTCCTCAATCTTCAATACTCAATCCTCAATCCTCAACCCTCAATCCTCAATCCTCAGACCTCAAGTATCAATACTCAACCCTCAGTCCTCGTCCTCAATACACAACCCTCAATCATCAATCCTCAATCTTCATTCATCAATATTCAACCTTCAATCCTCAATCCTCAATCCTCAATGTTCAATCCTCAATACCCAATCCTCAATCGTCAATCCTCAATCCTCAAGCGTCAATCCTCAATCCTGAATCCTCAACCCTCAATCCTCAATCCTCAAACCTCAATCCCTTATCCTCAGTCCTGAATCCTCAATCTTCAGCCCTCAGTCCCCTTAAATCAATTGTCAATCCTCAGTCCTCAATAGTATATCCTCAATTCACAGTTTTCAATACTCAATCCCCATTCTTCACTCTTCAAATCTCAATCCACAAATATCAATTCTCATCACTAAACCATCAACACTCAGTCCTCAATCTTCAATCCTCAATCCTCAATCCTCAACCTTCAATCCTCAATAATGAATCTTCAATCATTAATCCTCAATCCTCAATCCTCAATCCTCAATCCTGAATATTCAATCCTCAGTCCCCAATTCTCAATCCTCAATCCTCAATTCTCAATCCTCAGTCCTCAGTCCTCAGTCCTCAAACCGCAATCCTCAATCCTCAGTCCTCATCCTCCATCCTCAATCTTCAATCCTCAATCCTCAATCTTCAATCCTCAATTCTCAATCTTCAATCCTCGATCCTGAATCATCAATACTCAATCCTCAATCCTCAGGCATCAATACTCAATTTTCAATACTCAATCCTCAATCCTCAATCCTCAATCCTCAATCCTCAATCCTCAACCCTCAATCCTCATTCCTCAAACCTCAATCCTCAACCCTCAGATCTCATACTCAATTCTCGATTCTCAATCCTCAATCCTCAATCCTCAATCTTCAATCCTCAATAATCAATCTCCAATTCTAGATCCTCAATCCCCAATCTTCAATCCTTAATCCTCAATCTTCAATCCCCAATCCCCAGTACTCAATCTTCAATCCTCAATGCTCAATCCTCAATCCTCAATCCTCAGTCCTCAGTCCTCAACCTTCCATCCTCAAACCTCAATCCTCAACCGTCAGTCCTCATTCTCCATCCTCAATCCTCAATCCTCAATCCTCAATCTTCAATCCCCAATACTCAATCTTCAATCCTCAATCCTTAATTCTCATTCTTCAATCCTCAATACCCAATCCTCAATCTTCAATCCTCAATCCTCAGTCCTCAATCCTCAATCCTCAATCCTCATTCTTCAATCCTCAATACCCAGTCCTCAATCTTCAATCCTCAATCCTCAATCCTCAATTCTCAATCGTCAGTCCTCAGTCCTCTGTCCTAAAACCTCAATCCTCCACCCTCAGCCCTCATCCTCAATCCTCAATCGTCAACCCTCAATAATCAGCCCTCAGTCCTCAAACCTCAATGCTCATTCCTCAATCCCCATTCCTCAATACTCAATCCTCAATCCTCAATCATCAATCCTCAATCTTCAATACTCATTCCTCAATCCTCAATCCCCAATCCTCAATCCTCAATCATCAATCCTCAATCTTCAATACTCAATCCTCAATCCTCAACCCTCAATCCTCAATCCTCAGACCTCAAGTATCAATACTCAACCCTCAGTCCTCGTCCTCAATACACAACCCTCAATCATCAATCCTCAATCTTCATTCATCAATATTCAACCTTCAATCCTCAATCCTCAGTCCTCAATGTTCAATCCTCAATACCCAATCCTCAATCGTCAATCCTCAATCCTCAAGCGTCAATCCTCAATCCTGAATCCACAACCCTCAATCCTCAGTCCTCAAACCTCAATCCCTAATCCTCAGTCCTGAATCCTCAATCTTCAGCCCTCAGTCCTCTTAAATCAATTGTCAATCCTCAGTCCTCAATAGAATATCCTCAATTCACAGTTTTCAATACTCAATCCCCATTCTTCACTCTTCAAATCTCAATCCACAAATATCAAATCTCATCACTAAACCATCAACACTCAGTCCTCAATCTTCAATCCTCAATCCTCAATCCTCAACCTTCAATCCTCAATAATGAATCTTCAATCATCAATCCTCAATCCTCAATCCTCAATCCTCAATCCTCAATCCTGAATATTCAATCCTCAGTCCCCAATCCTCAATCATCAATCCTCAGTCCTCAATCCTCAATCCTCAATTCTCAATACTCAGTCCTCAGTCCTCAAACCTCAACGCTCAAGCCTCAGTCCTCTATCATCAATCCTCAATCTTCAAAACACAATACGCAATCCTCAATCCTCAATCCTCAATCCTCAATCATCAATCCTCAATCTTCAATACTCAATCCTCAACCCCAATGCTCAATACTCAACCATCAACCCTCAATTCTCAATACTCAATAGAATACCCGGAATTCTCAGGATTCAATACTCAAACCACAAACATCAACCCTCAGCCCTCATCCTCCATCTTCAATCCTCTATCCTCAATCCTCAATCTTCAATCCTCAATACCCAACCTTCAATCCTCAATCCTCAATCCTCAATCCTCATTCTTCAATCCTCAATACCCAATCCTCAATCTTCAATCCTCAATCCTCAATCCTCAATCCTCAATTCTCAATCCTCAATCCTCAGTCCTCAGACCTCAAACCTCAATCCTCAACTCTCAGCCCTCATCCTCAATCCTCAATCCTCAATCTTCAATCCTCAATCATCAATCCTCAAGCCACAGCCCTCAATCCTCAATCCTCAATCCTCAGTCCTCAAACCTCAATCCTCAACACTCAATTCTCAATCCTCAATCTTCAATCCTCAATCCTCAATCCACAATCCCCAATCCTCAATCCTCAGGCATCAATACTCAATCTTGAATACTCAATCCTCGATCCTCAATCCTCAATCCTCAATCCTCAACCCTCAATCCTCATTCCTCAAACTTCAATCCTAAACCCTCAGTCCTCATACTCAATTCTCAATTCTCAATCCTCAATCCTCAATCCTCAATCTTCAATCCTCAATAATCAACCTCCAATCCTAGATCCTCAATCCCCAATCTTCAATCCTTAATCCTCAATCTTCAATCCTTAATTCTCAATCGTCAATCTTCAATCCTCAATACTCAATCTTCAATCCTCAATCCTCAATCCTCAATCCTCAATCCTTAATCCTCAATCGTCAATCTTCAATCCTCAATACTCAATCTTCAATTCTCAATCCTCAATCCTCAATCCTCAATCCTCAAACCTCAATCCTCAATCCTCAATAATCAATCATCAATACTCAATCTTCAATACTCAATCCTCAATCCTCAATCCTCAATCCTCAATCCTCAATATTCAATCCTCAATACCCACTCCTCAATCTTCAATCCTCAATCCTCAATCCTCAATCCTAATTCCTCAATGCTCATTCTTCAATCCTCAATCCTCAATCCTCAACCCTCAATCCTCATTCCTCAAACGTCAATCCTCAAGCCTCAGTTCTCATACTCAATTCTCAATTCTCAATCCTCAATCCTCAATTCTCAATCTTCAATCCTCAATAATCAATCTCCAATTCTAGATCCTCAATCCCCAATCTTCAATCCTTAATCCTCAATCTTCAATCCCCAATCCCCAGTACTCAATCTTCAATCCTCAATGCTCAATCCTCAATCCTCAATCCTCAGTCCTCAGTCCTCAATCTTCAATCCTCAAACCTCAATCCTCAACCGTCAGTCCTCATTCTCCATCCTCAATCCTCAATCCTCAATCCTCAATCTTCAATCCCCAATACTCAATCTTCAATCCTCAATCCTCAATCCTCAATCCTCAATACTCAATCCTCAGGCATCAATACTCAATCTTCAATACTCAATCCTCAATCCTCAATCCTCAATCCTCAATCCTCAACCATCAATCCTCATTCCTCAAACCTCAATCCTCAACCCTCAGTCCTCATCCTCAATTCTCAATTCTCAATCCTCAATCCTCAATCCTCAATCTTCAATCCTCAATAATCAATATGCGATCCTGCACCCTCAATCCCCAATCTTCAATCGTTAATCCTCAATCTTCAATCCTCAATCCCCAGTCATCAATCTTCAATCCTCAATGGTCAATCCTCAATCCTCAATCCTCAGTCCTCAATCACCAATCCTCAAACCTCAAACCTCAATCCTCAACCGTCAGTCCTCGTCCTCAATCCTCAAACCTCAATCCTCAATCCTCAATATTCAATCATCAATACTCAATCTTCAATCCTCAATCCTCAATCCTCAATCCTCAATCCTCAATCCTCAATCCTCAATCCCCATTCCTCAATCCTCAATCCTCAATCCTCAATCCTCAATCGTCAATCTTCAATCCTCAATACTCAATCTTCAATTCTCAATCCTCAATCCTCAATCCTCAATCCTCAAACCTCAATCCTCAATCCTCAATAATCAATCATCAATACTCAATCTTCAATACTCAATCCTCAATCCTCAATCCTCAATCCTCAATCCTCAATATTCAATCCTCAATACCCACTCCTCAATCTTCAATCCTCAATCCTCAATCCTCAATCCTAATTCCTCAATGCTCATTCTTCAATCCTCAATACCCAATCCTCAATTTCAATCCTCAATCCTCAATCCTCAATTCTCAATCCTCAATCCTCAGTCCTCAGTCCTCAAACCGCAGTAATCAACCATCAGCCCTCATCCTCCATCCTCAATCCTCAATCCTCAATCCTCAATCTTCAATCCTCAATTCTCAATCTTCAATCCTCGATCCTGAATCACCAATCCACAATCCTCAATCCTCAGGCATCAATACTCAATCTTCAATACTCAATCCCCAGTCATCAATCTTCAATCCTCAATGCTCAATCCTCAATCCTCAATCCTCAGTCCTCAATCCCCAATCCTCAATCCTCAAATCTGAATCCTCAACCGTAAGTCCTCGTCCTCAATCTTCAATCCTCAATCCTCAATCCTCAATCCTAATTCCTCAATCCTCATTCTTCAATCCTCAATACCCAATCCTCAATTTCAATCCTCAATCCTGAATCCTCAATTCTCAATCCTCAATCCTCAGTCCTCAGTCCTCAAACCGCAATCCTCAACCCTCAGCCCTCATCCTCCATCCTCAATCCTCAATCGTCAATCCTCAAACCTCAATCCTCAATCCTCAATAATCAATCATCAATACTCAATCTTCAATCCTCAATCCTCAATCCTCAATCCTCAAACCTCAATCCTCAATCCTCAATAATCAATCATCAATACTCAATCTTCAATACTCAATCCTCAATCCTCAATCCTCAATCCTCAATCCTCAATATTCAATCCTCAATACCCACTCCTCAATCTTCAATCCTCAATCCTCAATCCTCAATCCTAATTCCTCAATGCTCATTCTTCAATCCTCAATACCCAATCCTCAATTTCAATCCTCAATCCTCAATCCTCAATTCTCAATCCCCAATCCTCAGTCCTCAGTCCTCAAACCGCAGTCCTCAACCCTCAGCCCTCATCCTCCATCCTCAATCCTCAATCCTCAATCCTCAATCTTCAATCCTCAATTCTCAATCTTCAATCCTCGATCCTGAATCACCAATCCACAATCCTCAATCCTCAGGCATCAATACTCAATCTTCAATACTCAATCCCCAGTCATCAATCTTCAATCCTCAATGCTCAATCCTCAATCCTCAATCCTCAGTCCTCAATCCCCAATCCTCAATCCTCAAATCTCAATCCTCAACCGTAAGTCCTCGTCCTCAACCCTCAAACCTCAATCCTCAATCCTCAATATTCAATCATCAATCTTCAATCCTCAATCCTCAATCCTCAATCCTAATTCCTCAATCCTCATTCTTCAATCCTCAATACCCAATCCTCAATTTCAATCCTCAATCCTGAATCCTCAATTCTCAATCCTCAATCCTCAGTCCTCAGTCCTCAAACCGCAATCCTCAACCCTCAGCCCTCATCCTCCATCCTCAATCCTCAATCCTCAATCCTCAAACCTCAATCCTCAATCTTCAATAATCAATCATCAATACTCAATCTTCAATCCTCAATCCTCAAACCTCAATCCTCAATCCTCTATCCTCAATCCTCAATCCCCATTCCTCAAACCCCAATCCTCAACCCTCAGTCTTCACCCTCAATTCTCAATTCTCAATCCTCAATCCTCAATCCTTAATCTTCAATCCTCAATAATCAATCTCCGATTCTAGGTCCTCAATCCCCAACCTTCAATCGTTAACCCTCAATCTTCAATCCTCAATCCCCAGTCATCAATCTTCAATCCTCAATGCTCAATCCTCAATCCTCAATCCTCAGTCCTCAATCCCCAATCCTCAATCCTCAAACCTCAATCCTCAACCGTCAGTCCTCGTCCTCAATCCTCAAACCTCAATCCTCAATCCTCAATATTCAATCATCAATACTCAATCTTCAATCCTCAATCCTCAAACCTCAATCCTCAATCCTCATTCTTCAACCCTAAATACACTATCCTCAATCTTCAATCCTCAATCCTCATTCCTCAAACCTCAATCCTCAACCCTCAGCCCTCATCCTCCATCCTGAATCCTCAATCCTCAATCCTCAATCTTCAATCCTCAATAATCAATCTCCGATCCTAGGTCTTCAATCCCCAACCTTCAATCGTTAATCCTCAATCTTCAATCCTCAATCCCCAGTCATCAATCTTCAATCCTCAATGCTCAATCCTCAATCCTCAATCCTCAGTCCTCAATCCCCAATCCTCAATCCTCAAACCTCAATCCTCAACCGTCAGTCCTCGTCCTCAATCCTCAAACCTCAATCCTCAATCCTCAATATTCAATCATCAATCTTCAATCCTCAATCCTCAATCCTCAATCCTAATTCCTCAATCCTCATTCTTCAATCCTCAATACCCAATCCTCAATTTCAATCCTCAATCCTCAATCCTCAATTCTCAATCCTCAATCCTCAGTCCTCAGTCCTCAATCCTCAATCCTCATTCTTCAATCCTCAATACCCAGTCCTCAATCTTCAATCCTCAATCCTCAATCCTCAATTCTCAATCGTCAATCCTCAGTCCTCTGTCCTAAAACCTCAATCCTCCACCCTCAGCCCTCATCCTCAATCCTCAATCGTCAACCCTCAATACTCAGCCCTCAGTCCTCAAACCTCAATGCTCATTCCTCAATGCCCATTCCTCAATCCTCAATCCTCAATCCTCAATCATCAATCCTCAATCTTCAACACTCATTCCTCAATCCTCAATCCCCAATCCTCAATCCTCAATCCTCAGTCCTCAACCTTCAATCCTCAATACTCAATCTTCAATCCTCAATACTCAATCCTCAATCCTCAATCCTCAATCTTCAATCCTCAATCCTCAATCCTCAACCCTCAATCCTCATTCCTCAAACGTCAATCCTCAAGCCTCAGTTCTCATACTCAATTCTCAATTCTCAATCCTCAATCCTCAATTCTCAATCTTCAATCCTCAATAATCAATCTCCAATTCTAGATCCTCAATCCCCAATCTTCAATCCTTAATCCTCAATCTTCAATCCCCAATCCCCAGTACTCAATCTTCAATCCTCAATGCTCAATCCTCAATCCTCAATCCTCAGTCCTCAGTCCTCAATCTTCAATCCTCAAACCTCAATCCTCAACCGTCAGTCCTCATTCTCCATCCTCAATCCTCAATCCTCAATCCTCAATCTTCAATCCCCAATACTCAATCTTCAAACCTCAATCCTCAATCCTCAATCCTCAATACTCAATCCTCAGGCATCAATACTCAATCTTCAATACTCAATCCTCAATCCTCAATCCTCAATCCTCAATCCTCAACCATCAATCCTCATTCCTCAAACCTCGATCCTCAACCCTCAGTCCTCATCCTCAATTCTCAATTCTCAATCCTCAATCCTCAATCCTCAATCTTCAATCCTCAATAATCAATATGCGATCCTGCACCCTCAATCCCCAATCTTCAATCGTTAATCCTCAATCTTCAATCCTCAATCCCCAGTCATCAATCTTCAATCCTCAATGGTCAATCCTCAATCCTCAATCCTCAGTCCTCAATCACCAATCCTCAAACCTCAAACCTCAATCCTCAACCGTCAGTCCTCGTCCTCAATCCTCAAACCTCAATCCTCAATCCTCAATATTCAATCATCAATACTCAATCTTCAATCCTCAATCCTCAATCCTCAATCCTCAATCCTCAATCCTCAATCCTCAATCCCCATTCCTCAAACCTCAATCCTCAACCCTCAGTCCTCATCCTCAATTCCCAATTCTCAATCCTCAATACTCAATCCTCAATCTTCAATCCTCAATAAACAATCTCCGATCCTAGGTCCTCAATCCCCAACCTTCAATCGTTAATCCTCAATCTTCAATCCTCAATCACCAGTCATCAATCTTCAATCCTCAATGCTCAATCCTCAATCCTCAATCCTCAGTCCTCAATCCCCAATCCTCAATCCTCAAACCTCAATCCTCAACCGTCAGTCCTCGTCCTCAATCCTCAAACATCAATCCTCAATCCTCAATATTCAATCATCAATACTCAATCTTCAATCCTCAATCCTCAAACCTCAATCCTCAATCCTCAACCGTCAATCCTCATTCCTCAAACCTCAATACTGAACCCTCAGTCCTCATACTCAATTCTCAATTCTCAATCCTCAATCCTCAATCCTCAATCTTCAATCCTCAATAATCAATCTCCAATTCTAGATCCTCAATCCCCAATCTACAATCCTTAATCCTCAATCTTCAATCCCGAATCCCCTGTACTCAATCTTCAATCCTCAATGCTCAATCCTCAATCCTCAATCCTCAGTCCTCAGTCCTCAATCTTCAATACTCAAACCTCAATCCTCAACCGTCAGTCCTCATTCTCCATCCTCAATCCTCAATCCTCAATCCTCAATCTTCAATCCCCAATACTCAATCTTCAATCCTCAATCCTCAATCCTCAATCCTCAATCCTCAATCCTCAATCCTCAGGCATCAATACTCAATCTTCAATACTCAATCCTCAATCCTCAATCCTCAATCCTCAATCCTCAACCATCAATCCTCATTCCTCAAACCTCAATCCTCAACCCTCAGTCCTCATCCTCAATTCTCAATTCTCAATCCTCAATCCTCAATCCTCAATCTTCAATCCTCAATAATCAATCTCCGATCCTAGATCCTCAATCCCCAATCTTCAATCGTTAATCCTCAATATTCAATGCTCAATCCCCAGTCATCAATCTTCAATCCTCAATGCTCAATCCTTAATCCTCAATCCTAAGTCCTCAATCCCCAATCCTCAATCCTCAAACCTCAATCCTCAACCGTCAGTCCTCGTCCTCAATCCTCAAACCTCAACCCTTAATCCTCAACATTCAATCATCAATACTCAATCTTCAATCCTCAATCCTCAAACCTCAATCCTCAATCCTCATTCTTCAACCCTATATACCCAATCCTCAATCTTCAATCCTCAATCCTCATTCCTCAAACCTCAATCCTCAACCATCAGTCCTCATACTCAATTCTCAATCCTCAATCCTCAATCCTCGATCCTCAATCCTCAGGCATTAATACTCAATCTTCAATACTCAATCTTCAATCCTCAATCCTCAATCCTCAATCCTCAAACATCAATCCTCAATCCTCAATATTCAATCATCAATACTCAATCTTCAATCGTCAATCCTCAATCCTCAATCCTCAATCCTCAATCCTCAATCCTCAATCCTCAATCCTCATTCCTCAATCCTCAATCCTCAATCCTCAATCCTCAATGCACAATCCTCAACCTTCAATACTCAATCTACAATATTCAATCCTCAATCCTTAATCCTCAATCCACAATGCTTAACCTTCAATACTCAATACTCAATCTACAATCCTCAAACCTCAATCCTCAATCCTCAAACCTCAATCCTCTACCCTCAGTCCTCACCCTCAATTCTCAATTCTCAATCCTCAATCCTGAATCCCCAATCTTCAATCCTCAATAATCAATCTCCGATTCTAGGTCCTCAATCCCCAACCTTCAATCGTTAATCCTCAATCTTCAATCCTCAATCCCCAGTCATCAATCTTCAATCCTCAATGCTCAATCCTCAATCCTCAATCCTCAGTCCTCAATCCCCAATCCTCAATCCTCAAACCTCAATCCTCAACCGTCAGTCCTCGTCCTCAATCCTCAAACCTCAATCCTCAATACTCAATATTCAACCATCAATACTCAATCTTCAATCCTCAATCCTCAAACCTCAATCCTCAATCCTCATTCTTCAACCCTAAATACACAATCCTCAATCTTCAATCCTCAATCCTCATTCCTCAAACCTCAATCCTCAACCCTCAGACCTCATACTCAATTCTCAATCCTCAATCCTCAATCCTCAATCTTCAATCGTCAATAATCAATCTCCAATCCTCAATCCTCAATCCTCGATCCTCAATCCTCAGGCATCAATGCTCAATCTTCAATACTCAATCTTCAATCCTCAATCCTCAATCCTCAATCCTCAAACCTCAATCCTCAATCCTCAATATTCAATCATCAATACTCAATCTTCAATAGTCAATCCTCAATCCTCAATCCTCAATCCTCAATCCTCAATCCTCAATCCTCATTCCTCAATCCTCAATCCTCAATCTTCAACCCTGAATCCTCATTCCTCAATACTCAATCCTCAATCTTCAATCCTCAATACTGAGTCTTCAATCCTCAATCCTCAATCTTCAATACTCAATCCTCAATCCTCAATCCTCAATCCTCAATATTCAATCATCAATCTTCAATCCTCAATCCTCAATCCTCAATCCTAATTCCTCATTCCTCATGCTTCAATCCTCAATACCCAATCCTCAATTTCAATCCTCAATCCTGAATCCTCAATTCTCAATCCTCAATCCTCAGTCCTCAGACCTCAAACCGCAATCCTCAACCCTCAGCCCTCATCCTCCATCCTCAATCCTCAATCCTCAATCCTCAAACCTCAATCCTCAATCCTCAATAATCAATCATCAATACTCAATCTTCAATCCTCAATCCTCAATCCTCAATCCTCAAACCTCAATCCTCAATCCTCAATAATCTATCATCAGTACTCAATCTTCAATACTCAATCCTCAATCCTCAATCCTCAATCCTCAATCCTCAATATTCAATCCTCAATACCCACCCCTCAATCTTCAATCCTCAATCCTCAATCCTCAATCCTAATTCCTCAATGCTCATTCTTCAATCCTCAATACCCAATCCTCAATTTCAATCCTCAATCCTCAGTCCTCGGTCCTCAAACCGCAGTCCTCAACCCTCAGCCCTCATCCTCCATCCTCAATCCTCAATCCTCAATCCTCAATCTTCAATCCTCAATTCTCAATCTTCAATCCTCGATCCTGAATCACCAATCCACAATCCTCAATCCTCAGGCATCAATACTCAATCTTCAATACTCAATCCCCAGTCATCAATCTTCAATCCTCAATGCTCAATCCTCAATCCTCAATCCTCAGTCCTCAATCCCCAATCCTCAATCCTCAAATCTCAATCCTCAACCGTAAGTCCTCGTCCTCAACCCTCAAACCTCAATCCCCAATCCTCAATATTCAATCATCAATCTTCAATCCTCAATCCTCAATCCTCAATCCTAATTCCTCAATCCTCATTCTTCAATCCTCAATACCCAATCCTCAATTTCAATCCTCAATCCTGAATCCTCAATTCTCAATCCTCAATCCTCAGTCCTCAGTCCTCAAACCGCAATCCTCAACCCTCAGCCCTCATCCTCCATCCTCAATCCTCAATCCTCAATCCTCAAACCTCAATCCTCAATCTTCAATAATCAATCATCAATACTCAATCTTCAATCCTCAATCCTCAAACCTCAATCCTCAATCCTCAATCCTCAATCCTCAATCCCCATTCCTCAAACCTCAATCCTCAACCCTCAGTCTTCACCCTCAATTCTCAATTCTCAATCCTCAATCCTCAATCCTTAATCTTCAATCCTCAATAATCAATCTCCGATTCTAGGTCCTCAATCCCCAACCTTCAATCGTTAACCCTCAATCTTCAATCCTCAATCCCCAGTCATCAATCTTCAATCCTCAATGCTCAATCCTCAATCCTCAATCCTCAGTCCTCAATCCCCAATCCTCAATCCTCAAACCTCAATCCTCAACCGTCAGTCCTCGTCCTCAATCCTCAAACCTCAATCCTCAATCCTCAATATTCAATCATCAATACTCAATCTTCAATCCTCAATCCTCAAACCTCAATCCTCAATCCTCATTCTTCAACCCTAAATACACAATCCTCAATCTTCAATCCTCAATCCTCATTCCTCAAACCTCAATCCTCAACCCTCAGCCCTCATCCTCCATCCTCAATCCTCAATCCTCAATCCTCAATCTTCAATCCTCAATAATCAATCTCCGATCCTAGGTCTTCAATCCCCAACCTTCAATCGTTAATCCTCAATCTTCAATCCTCAATCCCCAGTCATCAATCTTCAATCCTCAATGCTCAATCCTCAATCCTCAATCCTCAGTCCTCAATCCCCAATCCTCAATCCTCAAACCTCAATCCTCAACTGTCAGTCCTCGTCCTCAATCCTCAAACCTCAATCCTCAATCCTCAATATTCAATCATCAATCTTCAATCCTCAATCCTCAATCCTCAATCCTAATTCCTCAATCCTCATTCTTCAATCCTCAATACCCAATCCTCAATTTCAATCCTCAATCCTCAATCCTCAATTCTCAATCCTCAATCCTCAGTCCTCAGTCCTCAAACCGCAATCCTCAACCCTCAGCCCTCATCCTCCATCCTCAATCCTCAATACTCAATCCTCAAACCTCAATCCTCAATCCTCAATAATCAATAATCAATACTCAATCTTCAATCCTCAATCCTCAAACCTCAATCCTCAATCCTCAATCCTCAATCCTCAATCCCCATTCCTCACACCTCAATCCTCAACCCTCAGCCCTCATCCTCCGTCCTCAATCCTCAATCCTCAACCCTCAATCTTCAATCCTCAATAATCAATCTCCGATCCTAGGTCATCAATCCCCAACCTTCAATCGTTAATCCTCAATCTTCAATCCTCAATCCCCAGTCATCAATCTTCAATCCTCAATGCTCAATCCTCAATCCTCAATCCTCAGTCCTCAATCCCCAATCCTCAATCCTCAAACCTCAATCCTCAACCGTCAGTCCTCGTCCTCAATCCTCAAACCTCAATCCTCAATCCTCAATATTCAATCATCAATCTTCAATCCTCAATCCTCAATCCTCAATCCTAATTCCTCAATCCTCATTCTTCAATCCTCAATACCCAATCCTCAATTTCAATCCTCAATCCTCAATCCTCAATTCTCAATCCTCAATCCTCAGTCCTCAGTCCTCAAACCGCAATCCTCAACCCTCAGCCCTCATCCTCCATCCTCAATCCTCAATCCTCAATCCTCAAACCTCAATCCTCAATCCTCAATAATCAATCATCAATACTCAATCTTCAATACTCAATCCTCAATCCTCAATCCTCAATCCTCAATCCTCAATATTCAATCCTCAATACCCACTCCTCAATCTGCAATCCTCGATCCTCAATCCTCAATCCTAATTCCTCAATGCTCATTCTTCAATCCTCAATACCCAATCCTCAACTTCAATCCTCAATCCTGAATCCTCAATTCTCAATCCTCAATCCTCAGTCCTCAGTCCTCAAACCGCAATCCTCAACCCTCAGCCCTCATCCTCCATCCTCAATCCTCAATCCTCAATCCTCAAACCTCAATCCTCAATCCTCAATAATCAATCATCAATACTCAATCTTCAATCCTCAATCCTCAAACCTCAATCCTCAATCCTCAATCCTCAATCCTCAATCCCCATTCCTCAAACCTCAATCCTCAACCCTCAGTCTTCACCCTCAATTCTCAATTCTCAATCCTCAATCCTCAATCCTTAATCTTCAATCCTCAATAATCAATCTCCGATTCTAGGTCCTCAATCCCCAACCATCAATCGTTAACACTCAATCTTCAATCCTCAATCACCAGTCATCAATCTTCAATCCTCAATGCTCAATCCTCAATCCTCAATCCTCAGTCCTCAATCCCCAATCCTCAATCCTCAAACCTCAATCCTCAACCGTCAGTCCTCGTCCTCAATCCTCAAACCTCAATCCTCAATCCTCAATATTCAATCATCAATACTCAATCTTGAATCCTCAACCCTCAAACCTCAATCCTCAATCCTCTTTCTTCAACCCTAAATACACAATCCTCAATCTTCAATCCTCAATCCTCATTCCTCAAACCTCAATCCTCAACCCTCAGGCCTCATATTCAATTCTCAATCCTCAATCCTCAATCCTCAATCTTCTATCGTCAATAATCAATCTCCAATCCTCAATTCTCAATCCTCGATCCTCAATCCTCAGGCATCAATGCTCAATCTTCAATACTCAATCTTCAATCCTCAATCCTCAATCCTCAATCCTCAAACCTCAATCCTCAATCCTCAATATTCAATCATCAATACTCAATCTTCAATCGTCAATCCTTAATCCTCAATCCACAATCCTCAATCCACAATCCTCAATCCTCAATCCTCAATCCTCAATCCTCAATCTTCAACCCTGAATCCTCATTCCTCAATACTCAATCCTCAATCTTCAATCCTCAATACTGAGTCTTCAATCCTCAATCCTCAATCTTCAATACTCAATCCTCAATCCTCAATCCTCAATCCTCAATCCTCAATATTCAATCCTCAATACCCACTCCTCAATCTTCAATCCTCAACCCTCAATCCTCAATCCTAATTCCTCAATGCTCATTCTTCAATGCTCAATACCCAATCCTCAATTTCAATCCTCAATCCTCAATCCTCAATCCTCAATCCTCAATCCTCAATCCTCAATCTTCAACCCTGAATCCTCATTCCTCAATACTCAATCCTCAATCTTCAATCCTCAATACTGAGTCTTCAATCCTCAATCCTCAATCTTCAATACTCAATCCTCAATCCTCAATCCTCAATCCTCAATCCTCAATATTCAATCCTCAATACCCACTCCTCAATCTTCAATCCTCAATCCTCAATCCTCAATCCTAATTCCTCAATGCTCATTCTTCAATCCTCAATACCCAATCCTCAATTTCAATCCTCAATCCTCAATCCTCAATTCTCAATCCTCAATCCCCAATCCTCAATCCTCAAATCTCAATCCTCAACCGTAAGTCCTCGTCCTCAATCCTCAAACCTCAATCCTCAATCCTCAATATTCAATCATAAATCTTCAATCCTCAATCCTCAATCCTCAATCCTAATTCCTCAATCCTCATTCTTCAATCCTCAATACCCAATCCTCAATTTCAATCCTCAATCCTGAATCCTCAATTCTCAATCCTCAATCCTCAGTCCTCAGTCCTCAAACCGCAATCCTCAACCCTCAGCCCTCATCCTCCATCCTCAATCCTCAATCCTCAATCCTCAAACCTCAATCCTCAATCCTCAATAATCAATCATCAATACTCAATCTTCAATCCTCAATCCTCAAACCTCAATCCTCAATCCTCAATCCTCAATCCTCAATCCCCATTCCTCAAACCTCAATCCTCAACCCTCAGTCTTCACCCTCAATTCTCAATTCTCAATCCTCAATCCTCAATCCTTAATCTTCAATCCTCAATAATCAATCTCCGATTCTAGGTCCTCAATCCCCAACCTTCAATCGTTAACACTCAATCTTCAATCCTCAATCACCAGTCATCAATCTTCAATCCTCAATGCTGAATCCTCAATCCTCAATCCTCAGTCCTCAATCCCCAATCCTCAATCCTCAAACCTCAATCCTCAACCGTCAGTCCTCGTCCTCAATCCTCAAACCTCAATCCTCAATCCTCAAACCTCAATCCTCAATCCTCAATATTCAATCATCAATACTCAATCTTGAATCCTCAATCCTCAAACCTCAATCCTCAATCCTCATTCCTCAACCCTAAATACACAATCCTCAATCTTCAATCCTCAATCCTCATTCCTCAAACCTCAATCCTCAACCCTCAGTCCTCATATTCAATTCTCAATCCTCAATCCTCAATCCTCAATCTTCTATCGTCAATAATCAATCTCCAATCCTCAATTCTCAATCCTCGATCCTCAATCCTCAGGCATCAATGCTCAATCTTCAATACTCAATCTTCAATCCTCAATCCTCAATCCTCAATCCTCAAACCTCAATCCTCAATCCTCAATATTCAATCATCAATACTCAATCTTCAATCGTCAATCCTCAATCCTCAATCCTCAATCCTCAATCCTCAATCCTCAATCCTCAATCCTCAATCCTCAATCCTCAATCTTCAACCCTGAATCCTCATTCCTCAATACTCAATCCTCAATCTTCAATCCTCAATACTGAGTCTTCAATCCTCAATCCTCAATCTTCAATACTCAATCCTCAATCCTCAATCCTCAATCCTCAATCCTCAATATTCAATCCTCAATACCCACTCCTCAATCTTCAATCCTCAATCCTCAATCCTCAATCCTAATTCCTCAATGCTCATTCTTCAATTCTCAATACCCAATCCTCAATCCTCAAACCTCAATCCTCAACCGTCAGTCCTCGTCCTCAATCCTCAAACCTCAATCCTCAATCCTCAATATTCAATCATCAATCTTCAATCCTCAATCCTCAATCCTCAATCCTAATTCCTCAATCCTCATTCTTCAATCCTCAATACCCAATCCTCAATTTCAATCCTCAATCCTCAATCCTCAATTCTCAATCCTCAATCCTCAGTCCTCAGTCCTCAAACCGCAATCCTCAACCCTCAGCCCTCATCCTCCATCCTCAATCCTCAATCCTCAATCCTCAAACCTCAATCCTCAATCCTCAATAATCAATCATCAATACTCAATCTTCAATCCTCAATCCTCATACCTCAATCCTCAATCCTCAATCCTCAATCCTCAATCCCCATTCCTCAAACCTCAATCCTCAAACCTCAGTCTTCATCCTCAATTCTCAATTCTCAATCCTCAATCCTCAATACTGAGTCTTCAATCCTCAATCCTCAATCTTCAATACTCAATCCTCAATCCTCAATCCTCAATCCTCAATCCTCAATATTCAATCCTCAATACCCAATCCTCAATTTCAATCCTCAATCCTCAATCCTCAATTCTCAATCCTCAATCCTCAGTCCTCAGTCCTCAAACCGCAATCCTCAACCCTCAGCCCTCATCCTCCATCCTCAATCCTCAATCCTCAATCCTCAAACCTCAATCCTCAATCCTCAATAATCAATCATCAATACTCAATCTTCAATACTCAATCCTCAATCCTCAATCCTCAATCCTCAACCGTCAGTCCTCGTCCTCAATCCTCAAACCTCAATCCTCAATACTCAATATTCAATCATCAATACTCAATCTTCAATCCTCAATCTTCAATCCTCAATCCCCATTCCTCAAACCTCAATCCTCAACCCTCAGTCTTCACCCTCAATTCTCAATTCTCAATCCTCAATCCTCAATCCTTAATCTTCAATCCTCAATAATCAATCTCCGATTCTAGGTCCTCAATCCCCAACCTTCAATCGTTAACCCTCAATCTTCAATCCTCAATCCCCAGTCATCAATCTTCAATCCTCAATGCTCAATCCTCAATCCTCAATCCTCAGTCCTCAATCCAGAATCCTCAATCCTCAAACCTCAATCCTCAACCGTCAGTCCTCGTCCTCAATCCTCAAACCTCAATCCTCAATCCTCAATATTCAATCATCAATACTCAATCTTCAATCCTGAATCCTCAAACCTCAATCCTCAATCCTCATTCTTCAACCCTAAATACACAATCCTCAATCTTCAATCCTCAATCCTCATTCCTCAAACCTCAATCCTCAACCCTCAGCCCTCATCCTCCATCCTCAATCCTCAATCCTCAATCCTCAATCTTCAATCCTCAATAATCAATCTCCGATCCTAGGTCTTCAATCCCCAACCTTCAATCGTTAATCCTCAATCTTCAATCCTCAATCCCCAGTCATCAATCATCAATCCTCAATGCTCAATCCTCAATCCTCAATCCTCAGTCCTCAATCCCCAATCCTCAATCCTCAAACCTCAATCCTCAACCGTCAGTCCTCGTCCTCAATCCTCAAACCTCAATCCTCAATCCTCAATATTCAATCATCAATCTTCAATCCTCAATCCTCAATCCTCAATCCTAATTCCTCAATCCTCATTCTTCAATCCTCAATACCCAATCCTCAATTTCAATCCTCAATCCTCAATCCTCAATTCTCAATCCTCAATCCTCAGCCCTCAGTCCTCAAACCGCAATCCTCAACCCTCAGCCCTCATCCTCCATCCTCAATCCTCAATACTCAATCCTCAAACCTCAATCCTCAATCCTCAATAATCAATAATCAATACTCAATCTTCAATCCTCAATCCTCAAACCTCAATCCTCAATCCTCAATCCTCAATCCTCAATCCCCATTCCTCAAACCTCAATCCTCAACCCTCAGTCTTCATCCTCAATTCTCAATTCTCAATCCTCAATCCTCAATCCTTAATCTTCAATCCTCAATAATCAATCTCCGATTCTAGGTCCTCAATCCCCAACCTTCAATCGTTAATCCTCAATCTTCAATCCTCAATCCCCAGTCATCAATCTTCAATCCTCAATGCTCAAGCCTCAATCCTCAATCCTCAGTCCTCAATCCCCAATCCTCAATCCTCAAACCTCAATCCTCAACCGTCAGTCCTCGTCCTCAATCCTCAAACCTCAATCCTCAATACTCAATATTCAATCATCAATACTCAATCTTCAATCCTCAATCTTCAATCCTCAATCCTCATTCCTCAATCCTCAATCCTCAACCCTCAGTCCTCATACTCAATTCTCAATCCTCAATCCTCAATCCTCAATAATCAATAATCAATACTCAATCTTCAATCCTCAATCCTCAAACCTCAATCCTCAATCCTCAATCCTCAATCCTCAATCCCCATTCCTCAAACCTCAATCCTCAACCCTCAGTCTTCATCCTCAATTCTCAATTCTCAATCCTCAATAATCAATCATCAATACTCAATCTTCAATCCTCAATCCTCAAACCTCAATCCTCAATCCTCAATAATCAATCATCAATACTCAATCTTCAATCCTCAATCCTCATACCTCAATCCTCAATCCTCAATCCTCAATCCTCAATCCCCATTCCTCAAACCTCAATCCTCAAACCTCAGTCTTCATCCTCAATTCTCAATTCTCAATCCTCAATCCTCAATACTGAGTCTTCAATCCTCAATCCTCAATCTTCAATACTCAATCCTCAATCCTCAATCCTCAATCCTCAATCCTCAATATTCAATCCTCAATACCCAATCCTCAATTTCAATCCTCAATCCTCAATCCTCAATTCTCAATCCTCAATCCTCAGTCCTCAGTCCTCAAACCGCAATCCTCAACCCTCAGCCCTCATCCTCCATCCTCAATCCTCAATCCTCAATCCTCAAACCTCAATCCTCAATCCTCAATAATCAATCATCAATACTCAATCTTCAATACTCAATCCTCAATCCTCAATCCTCAATCCTCAACCGTCAGTCCTCGTCCTCAATCCTCAAACCTCAATCCTCAATACTCAATATTCAATCATGAATACTCAATCTTCAATCCTCAATCTTCAATCCTCAATCCCCATTCCTCAAACCTCAACCCTCAACCCTCAGTCTTCACCCTCAATTCTCAATTCTCAATCCTCAATCCTCAATCCTTAATCTTCAATCCTCAATAATCAATCTCCGATTCTAGGTCCTCAATCCCCAACCTTCAATCGTTAACCCTCAATCTTCAATCCTCAATCCCCAGTCATCAATCTTCAATCCTCAATGCTCAATCCTCAATCCTCAATCCTCAGTCCTCAATCCCCAATCCTCAATCCTCAAACCTCAATCCTCAACCGTCAGTCCTCGTCCTCAATCCTCAAACCTCAATCCTCAATCCTCAATATTCAATCATCAATACTCAATCTTCAATCCTCAATCCTCAAACCTCAATCCTCAATCCTCATTCTTCAACCCTAAATACACAATCCTCAATCTTCAATCCTCAATCCTCATTCCTCAAACCTCAATCCTCAACCCTCAGCCCTCATCCTCCATCCTCAATCCTCAATCCTCAATCCTCAATCTTCAATCCTCAATAATCAATCTCCGATCCTAGGTCTTCAATCCCCAACCTTCAATCGTTAATCCTCAATCTTCAATCCTCAATCCCCAGTCATCAATCTTCAATCCTCAATGCTCAATCCTCAATCCTCAATCCTCAGTCCTCAATCCCCAATCCTCAATCCTCAAACCTCAATCCTCAACCGTCAGTCCTCGTCCTCAATCCTCAAACCTCAATCCTCAATCCTCAATATTCAATCATCAATCTTCAATCCTCAATCCTCAATCCTCAATCCTAATTCCTCAATCCTCATTCTTCAATCCTCAATACCCAATCCTCAATTTCAATCCTCAATCCTCAATCCTCAATTCTCAATCCTCAATCCTCAGTCCTCAGTCCTCAAACCGCAATCCTCAACCCTCAGCCCTCATCCTCCATCCTCAATCCTCAATACTCAATCCTCAAACCTCAATCCTCAATCCTCAATAATCAATAATCAATACTCAATCTTCAATCCTCAATCCTCAAACCTCAATCCTCAATCCTCAATCCTCAATATTCAATCATCAATACTCAATCTTCAATCGTCAATCCCCAATCCTCAATCCTCAATCCTCAATCCTCAATCCTCAATCCTCAATCCTCAATCCTCAATCCTCAATCCTCAATCCTCAATCCTCAATCTTCAAACCTGAATCCTCATTCCTCAATACTCAATCCTCAATCTTCAATCCTCAATACTGAGTCTTCAATCCTCAATCCTCAATCTTCAATACTCAATCCTCAATCCTCAATCCTCAATCCTCAATCCTCAATATTCAATCCTCAATACCCACTCCTCAATCTTCAATCCTCAATCCTCAATCCTCAATCCTAATACCTCAATGCTCATTCTTCAATGCTCAATACCCAATCCTCAATTTCAATCCTCAATCCTCAATCCTCAATTCTCAATCCTCAATCCTCAGTCCTCAGTCCTCAAACCGCAATCCTCAACCCTCAGCCCTCATCCTCCATCCTCAATCCTCAATCCTCAACCCTCAATCTTCAATCCTCAATAATCAATCTCCGATCCTAGGTCTTCAATCCCCAACCTTCAATCGTTAATCCTCAATCTTCAATCCTCAATCCCCAGTCATCAATCTTCAATCCTCAATGCTCAATCCTCAATCCTCAATCCTCAGTCCTCAATCCCCAATCCTCAATCCTCAAACCTCAATCCTCAACCGTCAGTCCTCGTCCTCAATCCTCAAACCTCAATCCTCAATCCTCAATATTCAATCATCAATCTTCAATCCTCAATCCTCAATCCTCAATCCTAATTCCTCAATCCTCATTCTTCAATCCTCAATACCCAATCCTCAATTTCAATCCTCAATCCTCAATCCTCAATTCTCAATCCTCAATCCTCAGTCCTCAGTCCTCAAACCGCAATCCTCAACCCTCAGCCCTCATCCTCCATCCTCAATCCTCAATCCTCAATCCTCAAACCTCAATCCTCAATCCTCAATAATCAATCATCAATACTCAATCTTCAATACTCAATCCTCAATCCTCAATCCCCAATCCTCAATCCTCAATATTCAATCCTCAATACCCACTCCTCAATCTTCAATCCTCGATCCTCAATCCTCAATCCTAATTCCTCAATGCTCATTCTTCAATCCTCAATACCCAATCCTCAATTTCAATCCTCAATCCTCAATCCTCAATTCTCAATCCTCAATCCTCAGTCCTCAGTCCTCAAACCGCAGTCCTCAACCCTCAGCTCTCATCCTCCATCCTCAATCCTCAATCCTCAATCCTCAATCTTCAATCCTCTATTCTCAATCTTCAATCCTCGATCCTGAATCACCAATCCACAATCCTCAATCCTCAGGCATCAATACTCAATCTTCAATACTCAATCCCCAGTCATCAATCTTCAATCCTCTATGCTCAATCCTCAATCCTCAATCCTCAGTCCTCAATCCCCAATCCTCAATCCTCAAATCTCAATCCTCAACCGTAAGTCCTCGTCCTCAATCCTCAAACCTCAATCCTCAATCCTCAATATTCAATCATAAATCTTCAATCCTCAATCCTCAATCCTCAATCCTAATTCCTCAATCCTCATTCTTCAATCCTCAATACCCAATCCTCAATTTCAATCCTCAATCCTGAATCCTCAATTCTCAATCCTCAATCCTCAGTCCTCAGTCCTCAAACCGCAATCCTCAACCCTCAGCCCTCATCCTCCATCCTCAATCCTCAATCCTCAATCCTCAATCCTCAATCCTCAATCCTCAATAATCAATCATCAATACTCAATCTTCAATCCTCAATCCTCAAACCTCAATCCTCAATCCTCAATCCTCAATCCTCAATCCCCATTCCTCAAACCTCAATCCTCAACCCTCAGTCTTCACCCTCAATTCTCAATTCTCAATCCTCAATCCTCAATCCTTAATCTTCAATCCTCAATAATCAATCTCCGATTCTAGGTCCTCAATCCCCAACCATCAATCGTTAACACTCAATCTTCAATCCTCAATCACCAGTCATCAATCTTCAATCCTCAATGCTCAATCCTCAATCCTCAATCCTCAGTCCTCAATCCCCAATCCTCAATCCTCAAACCTCAATCCTCAACCGTCAGTCCTCGTCCTCAATCCTCAAACCTCAATCCTCAATCCTCAATATTCAATCATCAATACTCAATCTTGAATCCTCAATCCTCAAACCTCAATCCTCAAACCTCATTCTTCAACCCTAAATACACAATCCTCAATCTTCAATCCTCAATCCTCATTCCTCAAACCTCAATCCTCAACCCTCAGTCCTCATATTCAATTCTCAATCCTCAATCCTCAATCCTCAATCTTCTATCGTCAATAATCAATCTCCAATCCTCAATTCTCAATCCTCGATCCTCAATCCTCAGGCATCAATGCTCAATCTTCAATACTCAATCTTCAATCCTCAATCCTCAATCCTCAATCCTCAAACCTCAATCCTCAATCCTCAATATTCAATCATCAATACTCAATCTTCAATCGTCAATCCTTAATCCTCAATCCACAATCCTCAATCCTCAATCCTCAATCCTCAATCCTCAATCCTCAATCCTCAATCTTCAACCCTGAATCCTCATTCCTCAATACTCAATCCTCAATCTTCAATCCTCAATACTGAGTCTTCAATCCTCAATCCTCAATCTTCAATACGCAATCCTCAATCCTCAATCCTCAATCCTCAATCCTCAATATTCAATCCTCAATACCCACTCCTCAATCTTCAATCCTCAACCCTCAATCCTCAATCCTAATTCCTCAATGCTCATTCTTCAATGCTCAATACCCAATCCTCAATTTCAATCCTCAATCCTCAATCCTCAATCCTCAATCCTCAATCCTCAATCCTCAATCTTCAACCCTGAATCCTCATTCCTCAATACTCAATCCTCAATCTTCAATTCTCAATACTGAGACTTCAATCCTCAATCCTCAATCTTCAATACTCAATCCTCAATCCTCAATCCTCAATCCTCAATCCTCAATATTCAATCCTCAATACCCACTCCTCAATCTTCAATCCTCAATCCTCAATCCTCAATCCTAATTCCTCAATGCTCATTCTTCAATCCTCAATACCCAATCCTCAATTTCAATCCTCAATCCTCAATCCTCAATTCTCAATCCTCAATCCTCAGTCCTCAGTCCTCAAACCGCAATCCTCAACCCTCAGCCCTCATCCTCCATCCTCAATCCTCAATCCTCAATCCTCAAACCTCAATCCTCAATCTTCAATAATCAATCATCAATACTCAATCTTCAATCCTCAATCCTCAAACCTCAATCCTCAATCCTCAATCCTCAATCCTCAATCCCCATTCCTCAAACCTCAATACTCAACCCTCAGTCTTCACCCTCAATTCTCAATTCTCAATCCTCAATCCTCAATCCTTAATCTTCAATCCTCAATAATCAATCTCCGATTCTAGGTCCTCAATCCCCAACCTTCAATCGTTAACCCTCAATCTTCAATCCTCAATCCCCAGTCATCAATCTTCAATCCTCAATGCTCAATCCTCAATCCTCAATCCTCAGTCCTCAATCCCCAATCCTCAATCCTCAAACCTCAATCCTCAACCGTCAGTCCTCGTCCTCAATCCTCAAACCTCAATCCTCAATCCTCAATATTCAATCATCAATACTCAATCTTCAATCCTCAATCCTCAAACCTCAATCCTCAATCCTCATTCTTCAACCCTAAATACACAATCCTCAATCTTCAATCCTCAATCCTCATTCCTCAAACCTCAATCCTCAACCCTCAGCCCTCATCCTCCATCCTCAATCCTCAATCCTCAATCCTCAATCTTCAATCCTCAATAATCAATCTCCGATCCAAGGTCTTCAATCCCCAACCTTCAATCGTTAATCCTCAATCTTCAATCCTCAATCCCCAGTCATCAATCTTCAATCCTCAATGCTCAATCCTCAATCCTCAATCCTCAGTCCTCAATCCCCAATCCTCAATCCTCAAACCTCAATCCTCAACCGTCAGTCCTCGTCCTCAATCCTCAAACCTCAATCCTCAATCCTCAATATTCAATCATCAATCTTCAATCCTCAATCCTCAATCCTCAATCCTAATTCCTCAATCCTCATTCTTCAATCCTCAATACCCAATCCTCAATTTCAATCCTCAATCCTCAATCCTCAATTCTCAATCCTCAATCCTCAGTCCTCAGTCCTCAAACCGCAATCCTCAACCCTCAGCCCTCATCCTCCATCCTCAATCCTCAATACTCAATCCTCAAACCTCAATCCTCAATCCTCAATAATCAATAATCAATACTCAATCTTCAATCCTCAATCCTCAAACCTCAATCCTCAATCCTCAATCCTCAATCCTCAATCCCCATTCCTCAAACCTCAATCCTCAACCCTCAGTCTTCATCCTCAATTCTCAATTCTCAATCCTCAATCCTCAATCCTTAATCTTCAATCCTCAATAATCAATCTCCGATTCTAGGTCCTCAATCCCCAACCTTCAATCGTTAATCCTCAATCTTCAATCCTCAATCCCCAGTCATCAATCTTCAATCCTCAATGCTCAAGCCTCAATCCTCAATCCTCAGTCCTCAATCCCCAATCCTCAATCCTCAAACCTCAATCCTCAACCGTCAGTCCTCGTCCTCAATCCTCAAACCTCAATCCTCAATGCTCAATATTCAATCATCAATACTCAATCTTCAATCCTCAATCTTCAATCCTCAATCCTCATTCCTCAAACCTCAATCCTCAACCCTCAGTCCTCATACTCAATTCTCAATCCTCAATCCTCAATCCTCAATCTTCAATCGTCAATAATCAATCTCCAATCCTCAATCCTCAATCCTCGATCCTCAATCATCAGGCATCAATGCTCAACCTTCAATACTCAATCTTCAATACTCAATCTTCAATCCTCAATCCTCAATCCTCAATCCTCAAACCTCAATCCTCAATCCTCAATATTCAATCATCAATACTCAATCTTCAATCGTCAATCCTCAATCCTCAAACCTCAGTCTTCACCCTCAATTCTCAATTCTCAATCCTCAATCCTCAATCCTTAATCTTCAATCCTCAATAATCAATCTCCGATTCTAGGTCCTCAATCCCCAACCATCAATCGTTAACACTCAATCTTCAATCCTCAATCACCAGTCATCAATCTTCAATCCTCAATGCTCAATCCTCAATCCTCAATCCTCAGTCCTCAATCCCCAATCCTCAATCCTCAGACCTCAATCCTCAACCGTCAGTCCTCGTCCTCAATCCTCAAACCTCAATCCTCAATCCTCAATATTCAATCATCAATACTCAATCTTGAATCCTCAATTCTCAATCCTCAATCCTCAGTCCTCAGTCCTCAAACCGCAATCCTCAACCCTCAGCCCTCATCCTCAATCCTCAATCCTCAATCCTCAATCCTCAAACCTCAATCCTCAATCCTCAATAATCAATCATCAATACTCAATCTTCAATACTCAATCCTCAATCCTCAATCCTCAATCCTCAATCCTCAATATTCAATCCTCAATACCCACTCCTCAATCTTCAATCCTCGATCCTCAATCCTCAATCCTAATTCCTCAATGCTCATTCTTCAATCCTCAATACCCAATCCTCAATTTCAATCCTCAATCCTCAATCCTCAATTCTCAATCCTCAATCCTCAGTCCTCAGTCCTCAAACCGCAGTCCTCAACCCTCAGCTCTCATCCTCCATCCTCAATCCTCAATCCTCAATCCTCAATCTTCAATCCTCTATTCTCAATCTTCAATCCTCGATCCTGAATCACCAATCCACAATCCTCAATCCTCAGGCATCAATACTCAATCTTCAATACTCAATCCCCAGTCATCAATCTTCAATCCTCAATGCTCAATCCTCAATCCTCAATCCTCAGTCCTCAATCCCCAATCCTCAATCCTCAAATCTCAATCCTCAACCGTAAGTCCTCGTCCTCAATCCTCAAACCTCAATCCTCAATCCTCAATATTCAATCATAAATCTTCAATCCTCAATCCTCAATCCTCAATCCTAATTCCTCAATCCTCATTCTTCAATCCTCAATACCCAATCCTCAATTTCAATCCTCAATCCTGAATCCTCAATTCTCAATCCTCAATCCTCAGTCCTCAGTCCTCAAACCGCAATCCTCAACCCTCAGCCCTCATCCTCCATCCTCAATCCTCAATCCTCAATCCTCAAACCTCAATCCTCAATCCTCAATAATCAATCATCAATAATCAATCTTCAATCCTCAATCCTCAAACCTCAATCCTCAATCCTCAATCCTCAATCCTCAATCCCCATTCCTCAAACCTCAATCCTCAACCCTCAGTCTTCACCCTCAATTCTCAATTCTCAATCCTCAATCCTCTATCCTTAATCTTCAATCCTCAATAATCAATCTCCGATTCTAGGTCCTCAATCCCCAACCATCAATCGTTAACACTCAATCTTCAATCCTCAATCACCAGTCATCAATCTTCAATCCTCAATGCTCAATCCTCAATCCTCAATCCTCAGTCCTCAATCCCCAATCCTCAATCCTCAAACCTCAATCCTCAACCGTCAGTCCTCGTCCTCAATCCTCAAACCTCAATCCTCAATCCTCAATATTCAATCATCAATACTCAATCTTGAATCCTCAATCCTGAAACCTCAATCCTCAATCCTCATTCTTCAACCCTAAATACACAATCCTCAATCTTCAATCCTCAATCCTCATTCCTCAAACCTCAATCCTCAACCCTCAGTCCTCATATTCAATTCTCAATCCTCAATCCTCAATCCTCAATCTTCTATCGTCAATAATCAATCTCCAATCCTCAATTCTCAATCCTCGATCCTCAATCCTCAGGCATCAATGCTCAATCTTCAATACTCAATCTTCAATCCTCAATCCTCAATCCTCAATCCTCAAACCTCAATCCTCAATCCTCAATATTCAATCATCAATACTCAATCTTCAATCGTCAATCCTTAATCCTCAATCCACAATCCTCAATCCTCAATCCTCAATCCTCAATCCTCAATCCTCAATCCTCAATCTTCAACCCTGAATCCTCATTCCTCAATACTCAATCCTCAATCTTCAATCCTCAATACTGAGTCTTCAATCCTCAATCCTCAATCTTCAATACTCAATCCTCAATCCTCAATCCTCAATCCTCAATCCTCAATATTCAATCCTCAATACCCACTCCTCAATCTTCAATCCTCAATCCTCAATCCTCAATTCTCAATCCTCAATCCTCAATCCTCAGTCCTCAGTCCTCAAACCGCAATCCTCAACCCTCAGCCCTCATCCTCCATCCTCAATCCTCAATCCTCAATCCTCAAACCTCAATCCTCAATCCTCAATAATCAATCATCAATACTCAATCTTCAATACTCAATCCTCAATCCTCAATCCCCAATCCTCAATCCTCAATATTCAATCCTCAATACCCACTCCTCAATCTTCAATCCTCGATCCTCAATCCTCAATCCTAATTCCTCAATGCTCATTCTTCAATCCTCAATACCCAATCCTCAATTTCAATCCTCAATCCTCAATCCTCAATTCTCAATCCTCAATCCTCAGTCCTCAGTCCTCAAACCGCAGTCCTCAACCCTCAGCTCTCATCCTCCATCCTCAATCCTCAATCCTCAATCCTCAATCTTCAATCCTCTATTCTCAATCTTCAATCCTCGATCCTGAATCACCAATCCACAATCCTCAATCCTCAGGCATCAATACTCAATCTTCAATACTCAATCCCCAGTCATCAATCTTCAATCCTCTATGCTCAATCCTCAATCCTCAATCCTCAGTCCTCAATCCCCAATCCTCAATCCTCAAATCTCAATCCTCAACCGTAAGTCCTCGTCCTCAATCCTCAAACCTCAATCCTCAATCCTCAATATTCAATCATAAATCTTCAATCCTCAATCCTCAATCCTCAATCCTAATTCCTCAATCCTCATTCTTCAATCCTCAATACCCAATCCTCAATTTCAATCCTCAATCCTGAATCCTCAATTCTCAATCCTCAATCCTCAGTCCTCAGTCCTCAAACCGCAATCCTCAACCCTCAGCCCTCATCCTCCATCCTCAATCCTCAATCCTCAATCCTCAATCCTCAATCCTCAATCCTCAATAATCAATCATCAATACTCAATCTTCAATCCTCAATCCTCAAACCTCAATCCTCAATCCTCAATCCTCAATCCTCAATCCCCATTCCTCAAACCTCAATCCTCAACCCTCAGTCTTCACCCTCAATTCTCAATTCTCAATCCTCAATCCTCAATCCTTAATCTTCAATCCTCAATAATCAATCTCCGATTCTAGGTCCTCAATCCCCAACCATCAATCGTTAACACTCAATCTTCAATCCTCAATCACCAGTCATCAATCTTCAATCCTCAATGCTCAATCCTCAATCCTCAATCCTCAGTCCTCAATCCCCAATCCTCAATCCTCAAACCTCAATCCTCAACCGTCAGTCCTCGTCCTCAATCCTCAAACCTCAATCCTCAATCCTCAATATTCAATCATCAATACTCAATCTTGAATCCTCAATCCTCAAACCTCAATCCTCAAACCTCATTCTTCAAACCTAAATACACAATCCTCAATCTTCAATCCTCAATCCTCATTCCTCAAACCTCAATCCTCAACCCTCAGTCCTCATATTCAATTCTCAATCCTCAATCCTCAATCCTCAATCTTCTATCGTCAATAATCAATCTCCAATCCTCAATTCTCAATCCTCGATCCTCAATCCTCAGGCATCAATGCTCAATCTTCAATACTCAATCTTCAATCCTCAATCCTCAATCCTCAATCCTCAAACCTCAATCCTCAATCCTCAATATTCAATCATCAATACTCAATCTTCAATCGTCAATCCTTAATCCTCAATCCACAATCCTCAATCCTCAATCCTCAATCCTCAATCCTCAATCCTCAATCCTCAATCTTCAACCCTGAATCCTCATTCCTCAATACTCAATCCTCAATCTTCAATCCTCAATACTGAGTCTTCAATCCTCAATCCTCAATCTTCAATACGCAATCCTCAATCCTCAATCCTCAATCCTCAATCCTCAATATTCAATCCTCAATACCCACTCCTCAATCTTCAATCCTCAACCCTCAATCCTCAATCCTAATTCCTCAATGCTCATTCTTCAATGCTCAATACCCAATCCTCAATTTCAATCCTCAATCCTCAATCCTCAATCCTCAATCCTCAATCCTCAATCCTCAATCTTCAACCCTGAATCCTCATTCCTCAATACTCAATCCTCAATCTTCAATTCTCAATACTGAGACTTCAATCCTCAATCCTCAATCTTCAATACTCAATCCTCAATCCTCAATCCTCAATCCTCAATCCTCAATATTCAATCCTCAATACCCACTCCTCAATCTTCAATCCTCAATCCTCAATCCTCAATCCTAATTCCTCAATGCTCATTCTTCAATCCTCAATACCCAATCCTCAATTTCAATCCTCAATCCTCAATCCTCAATTCTCAATCCTCAATCCTCAGTCCTCAGTCCTCAAACCGCAATCCTCAACCCTCAGCCCTCATCCTCCATCCTCAATCCTCAATCCTCAATCCTCAAACCTCAATCCTCAATCTTCAATAATCAATCATCAATACTCAATCTTCAATCCTCAATCCTCAAACCTCAATCCTCAATCCTCAATCCTCAATCCTCAATCCCCATTCCTCAAACCTCAATACTCAACCCTCAGTCTTCACCCTCAATTCTCAATTCTCAATCCTCAATCCTCAATCCTTAATCTTCAATCCTCAATAATCAATCTCCGATTCTAGGTCCTCAATCCCCAACCTTCAATCGTTAACCCTCAATCTTCAATCCTCAATCCCCAGTCATCAATCTTCAATCCTCAATGCTCAATCCTCAATCCTCAATCCTCAGTCCTCAATCCCCAATCCTCAATCCTCAAACCTCAATCCTCAACCGTCAGTCCTCGTCCTCAATCCTCAAACCTCAATCCTCAATCCTCAATATTCAATCATCAATACTCAATCTTCAATCCTCAATCCTCAAACCTCAATCCTCAATCCTCATTCTTCAACCCTAAATACACAATCCTCAATCTTCAATCCTCAATCCTCATTCCTCAAACCTCAATCCTCAACCCTCAGCCCTCATCCTCCATCCTCAATCCTCAATCCTCAATCCTCAATCTTCAATCCTCAATAATCAATCTCCGATCCAAGGTCTTCAATCCCCAACCTTCAATCGTTAATCCTCAATCTTCAATCCTCAATCCCCAGTCATCAATCTTCAATCCTCAATGCTCAATCCTCAATCCTCAATCCTCAGTCCTCAATCCCCAATCCTCAATCCTCAAACCTCAATCCTCAACCGTCAGTCCTCGTCCTCAATCCTCAAACCTCAATCCTCAATCCTCAATATTCAATCATCAATCTTCAATCCTCAATCCTCAATCCTCAATCCTAATTCCTCAATCCTCATTCTTCAATCCTCAATACCCAATCCTCAATTTCAATCCTCAATCCTCAATCCTCAATTCTCAATCCTCAATCCTCAGTCCTCAGTCCTCAAACCGCAATCCTCAACCCTCAGCCCTCATCCTCCATCCTCAATCCTCAATACTCAATCCTCAAACCTCAATCCTCAATCCTCAATAATCAATAATCAATACTCAATCTTCAATCCTCAATCCTCAAACCTCAATCCTCAATCCTCAATCCTCAATCCTCAATCCCCATTCCTCAAACCTCAATCCTCAACCCTCAGTCTTCATCCTCAATTCTCAATTCTCAATCCTCAATCCTCAATCCTTAATCTTCAATCCTCAATAATCAATCTCCGATTCTAGGTCCTCAATCCCCAACCTTCAATCGTTAATCCTCAATCTTCAATCCTCAATCCCCAGTCATCAATCTTCAATCCTCAATGCTCAAGCCTCAATCCTCAATCCTCAGTCCTCAATCCCCAATCCTCAATCCTCAAACCTCAATCCTCAACCGTCAGTCCTCGTCCTCAATCCTCAAACCTCAATCCTCAATGCTCAATATTCAATCATCAATACTCAATCTTCAATCCTCAATCTTCAATCCTCAATCCTCATTCCTCAAACCTCAATCCTCAACCCTCAGTCCTCATACTCAATTCTCAATCCTCAATCCTCAATCCTCAATCTTCAATCGTCAATAATCAATCTCCAATCCTCAATCCTCAATCCTCGATCCTCAATCATCAGGCATCAATGCTCAACCTTCAATACTCAATCTTCAATACTCAATCTTCAATCCTCAATCCTCAATCCTCAATCCTCAAACCTCAATCCTCAATCCTCAATATTCAATCATCAATACTCAATCTTCAATCGTCAATCCTCAATCCTCAAACCTCAGTCTTCACCCTCAATTCTCAATTCTCAATCCTCAATCCTCAATCCTTAATCTTCAATCCTCAATAATCAATCTCCGATTCTAGGTCCTCAATCCCCAACCATCAATCGTTAACACTCAATCTTCAATCCTCAATCACCAGTCATCAATCTTCAATCCTCAATGCTCAATCCTCAATCCTCAATCCTCAGTCCTCAATCCCCAATCCTCAATCCTCAGACCTCAATCCTCAACCGTCAGTCCTCGTCCTCAATCCTCAAACCTCAATCCTCAATCCTCAATATTCAATCATCAATACTCAATCTTGAATCCTCAATTCTCAATCCTCAATCCTCAGTCCTCAGTCCTCAAACCGCAATCCTCAACCCTCAGCCCTCATCCTCAATCCTCAATCCTCAATCCTCAATCCTCAAACCTCAATCCTCAATCCTCAATAATCAATCATCAATACTCAATCTTCAATACTCAATCCTCAATCCTCAATCCTCAATCCTCAATCCTCAATATTCAATCCTCAATACCCACTCCTCAATCTTCAATCCTCGATCCTCAATCCTCAATCCTAATTCCTCAATGCTCATTCTTCAATCCTCAATACCCAATCCTCAATTTCAATCCTCAATCCTCAATCCTCAATTCTCAATCCTCAATCCTCAGTCCTCAGTCCTCAAACCGCAGTCCTCAACCCTCAGCTCTCATCCTCCATCCTCAATCCTCAATCCTCAATCCTCAATCTTCAATCCTCTATTCTCAATCTTCAATCCTCGATCCTGAATCACCAATCCACAATCCTCAATCCTCAGGCATCAATACTCAATCTTCAATACTCAATCCCCAGTCATCAATCTTCAATCCTCAATGCTCAATCCTCAATCCTCAATCCTCAGTCCTCAATCCCCAATCCTCAATCCTCAAATCTCAATCCTCAACCGTAAGTCCTCGTCCTCAATCCTCAAACCTCAATCCTCAATCCTCAATATTCAATCATAAATCTTCAATCCTCAATCCTCAATCCTCAATCCTAATTCCTCAATCCTCATTCTTCAATCCTCAATACCCAATCCTCAATTTCAATCCTCAATCCTGAATCCTCAATTCTCAATCCTCAATCCTCAGTCCTCAGTCCTCAAACCGCAATCCTCAACCCTCAGCCCTCATCCTCCATCCTCAATCCTCAATCCTCAATCCTCAAACCTCAATCCTCAATCCTCAATAATCAATCATCAATAATCAATCTTCAATCCTCAATCCTCAAACCTCAATCCTCAATCCTCAATCCTCAATCCTCAATCCCCATTCCTCAAACCTCAATCCTCAACCCTCAGTCTTCACCCTCAATTCTCAATTCTCAATCCTCAATCCTCTATCCTTAATCTTCAATCCTCAATAATCAATCTCCGATTCTAGGTCCTCAATCCCCAACCATCAATCGTTAACACTCAATCTTCAATCCTCAATCACCAGTCATCAATCTTCAATCCTCAATGCTCAATCCTCAATCCTCAATCCTCAGTCCTCAATCCCCAATCCTCAATCCTCAAACCTCAATCCTCAACCGTCAGTCCTCGTCCTCAATCCTCAAACCTCAATCCTCAATCCTCAATATTCAATCATCAATACTCAATCTTGAATCCTCAATCCTGAAACCTCAATCCTCAATCCTCATTCTTCAACCCTAAATACACAATCCTCAATCTTCAATCCTCAATCCTCATTCCTCAAACCTCAATCCTCAACCCTCAGTCCTCATATTCAATTCTCAATCCTCAATCCTCAATCCTCAATCTTCTATCGTCAATAATCAATCTCCAATCCTCAATTCTCAATCCTCGATCCTCAATCCTCAGGCATCAATGCTCAATCTTCAATACTCAATCTTCAATCCTCAATCCTCAATCCTCAATCCTCAAACCTCAATCCTCAATCCTCAATATTCAATCATCAATACTCAATCTTCAATCGTCAATCCTTAATCCTCAATCCACAATCCTCAATCCTCAATCCTCAATCCTCAATCCTCAATCCTCAATCCTCAATCTTCAACCCTGAATCCTCATTCCTCAATACTCAATCCTCAATCTTCAATCCTCAATACTGAGTCTTCAATCCTCAATCCTCAATCTTCAATACTCAATCCTCAATCCTCAATCCTCAATCCTCAATCCTCAATATTCAATCCTCAATACCCACTCCTCAATCTTCAATCCTCAACCCTCAATCCTCAATCCTAATTCCTCAATGCTCATTCTTCAATGCTCAATACCCAATCCTCAATTTCAATCCTCAATCCTCAATCCTCAATCCTCAATCCTCAATCCTCAATCCTCAATCTTCAACCCTGAATCCTCATTCCTCAATACTCAATCCTCAATCTTCAATCCTCATTCTTCAATCCTCAATACCCAGTCCTCAATCTTCAATCCTCGATCCTCAATCCTCAATTCTCAATCGTCAATCCTCAGTCCTCTGTCCTAAAACCTCAATCCTCCACCCTCAGCCCTCATCCTCAATCCTCAATCGTCAACCCTCAATACTCAGCCCTCAGTCCTCAAACCTCAATGCTCATTCCTCAATGCCCATTCCTCAATCCTCAATCCTCAATCCTCAATCATCAATCCTCAATCTTCAACACTCATTCCTCAATCCTCAATCCCCAATCCTCAATCCTCAATCCTCAGTCCTCAACCTTCAATCCTCAATACTCAATCTTCAATCCTCAATACTCAATCCTCAATCCTCAATCCTCAATCTTCAATCCTCAATCCTCAATCCTCAACCCTCAATCCTCATTCCTCAAACGTCAATCCTCAAGCCTCAGTTCTCATACTCAATTCTCAATTCTCAATCCTCAATCCTCAATTCTCAATCTTCAATCCTCAATAATCAATCTCCAATTCTAGATCCTCAATCCCCAATCTTCAATCCTTAATCCTCAATCTTCAATCCCCAATCCCCAGTACTCAATCTTCAATCCTCAATGCTCAATCCTCAATCCTCAATCCTCAGTCCTCAGTCCTCAATCTTCAATCCTCAAACCTCAATCCTCAACCGTCAGTCCTCATTCTCCATCCTCAATCCTCAATCCTCAATCCTCAATCTTCAATCCCCAATACTCAATCTTCAATCCTCAATCCTCAATCCTCAATCCTCAATACTCAATCCTCAGGCATCAATACTCAATCTTCAATACTCAATCCTCAATCCTCAATCCTCAATCCTCAATCCTCAACCATCAATCCTCATTCCTCAAACCTCAATCCTCAACCCTCAGTCCTCATCCTCAATTCTCAATTCTCAATCCTCAATCCTCAATCCTCAATCTTCAATCCTCAATAATCAATATGCGATCCTGCACCCTCAATCCCCAATCTTCAATCGTTAATCCTCAATCTTCAATCCTCAATCCCCAGTCATCAATCTTCAATCCTCAATGGTCAATCCTCAATCCTCAATCCTCAGTCCTCAATCACCAATCCTCAAACCTCAAACCTCAATCCTCAACCGTCAGTCCTCGTCCTCAATCCTCAAACCTCAATCCTCAATCCTCAATATTCAATCATCAATACTCAATCTTCAATCCTCAATCCTCAATCCTCAATCCTCAATCCTCAATCCTCAATCCTCAATCCCCATTCCTCAAACCTCAATCCTCAACCCTCAGTCCTCATCCTCAATTCCCAATTCTCAATCCTCAATACTCAATCCTCAATCTTCAATCCTCAATAAACAATCTCCGATCCTAGGTCCTCAATCCCCAACCTTCAATCGTTAATCCTCAATCTTCAATCCTCAATCACCAGTCATCAATCTTCAATCCTCAATGCTCAATCCTCAATCCTCAATCCTCAGTCCTCAATCCCCAATCCTCAATCCTCAAACCTCAATCCTCAACCGTCAGTCCTCGTCCTCAATCCTCAAACCTCAATCCTCAATCCTCAATATTCAATCATCAATACTCAATCTTCAATCCTCAATCCTCAATCCTCAATCCTCAATCCTCAATCCTCAATCCTCAATCCCCATTCCTCAAACCTCAATCCTCAACCCTCAGTCCTCATCCTCAATTCCCAATTCTCAATCCTCAATACTCAATCCTCAATCTTCAATCCTCAATAAACAATCTCCGATCCTAGGTCCTCAATCCCCAACCTTCAATCGTTAATCCTCAATCTTCAATCCTCAATCACCAGTCATCAATCTTCAATCCTCAATGCTCAATCCTCAATCCTCAATCCTCAGTCCTCAATCCCCAATCCTCAATCCTCAAACCTCAATCCTCAACCGTCAGTCCTCGTCCTCAATCCTCAAACCTCAATCCTCAATCCTCAATATTCAATCATCAATACTCAATCTTCAATCCTCAATCCTCAAACCTCAATCCTCAATCCTCAACCCTCAATCCTCATTCCTCAAACCTCAATCCTGAACCCTCAGTCCTCATACTCAATTCTCAATTCTCAATCCTCAATCCTCAATCCTCAATCTTCAATCCTCAATAATCAATCTCCAATTCTAGATCCTCAATCCCCAATCTACAATCCTTAATCCTCAATCTTCAATCCCGAATCCCCTGTACTCAATCTTCAATCCTCAATGCTCAATCCTCAATCCTCAATCCTCAGTCCTCAGTCCTCAATCTTCAATACTCAAACCTCAATCCTCAACCGTCAGTCCTCATTCTCCATCCTCAATCCTCAATCCTCAATCCTCAATCTTCAATCCCCAATACTCAATCTTCAATCCTCAATCCTCAATCCTCAATCCTCAATCCTCAATCCTCAATCCTCAGGCATCAATACTCAATCTTCAATACTCAATCCTCAATCCTCAATCCTCAATCCTCAATCCTCAACCATCAATCCTCATTCCTCAAACCTCAATCCTCAACCCTCAGTCCTCATCCTCAATTCTCAATTCTCAATCCTCAATCCTCAATCCTCAATCTTCAATCCTCAATAATCAATCTCCGATCCTAGATCCTCAATCCCCAGTCTTCAATCGTTAATCCTCAATATTCAATGCTCAATCCCCAGTCATCAATCTTCAATCCTCAATGCTCAATCCTTAATCCTCAATCCTAAGTCCTCAATCCCCAATCCTCAATCCTCAAACCTCAATCCTCAACCGTCAGTCCTCGTCCTCAATCCTCAAACCTCAACCCTTAATCCTCAATATTCAATCATCAATACTCAATCTTCAATCCTCAATCCTCAAACCTCAATCCTCAATCCTCAATCCTCAAACATCAATCCTCAATCCTCAATATTCAATCATCAATACTCAATCTTCAATCGTCAATCCTCAATCCTCAATCCTCAATCCTCAATCCTCAATCCTCAATCCTCAATCCTCATTCCTCAATCCTCAATCCTCAATCCTCAATCCTCAATGCACAATCCTCAACCTTCAATACTCAATCTACAATATTCAATCCTCAATCCTTAATCCTCAATCCACAATGCTTAACCTTCAATACTCAATACTCAATCTACAATCCTCAAACCTCAATCCTCAATCCTCAAACCTCAATCCTCAACCCTCAGACCTCATACTCAATTCTCAATCCTCAATCCTCAATCCTCAATCTTCAATCGTCAATAATCAATCTCCAATCCTCAATCCTCAATCCTCGATACTCAATCCTCAGGCATCAATGCTCAATCTTCAATACTCAATCTTCAATCCTCAATCCTCAATCCTCAATCCTCAAACCTCAATCCTCAATCCTCAATATTCAATCATCAATACTCAATCTTCAATAGTCAACCCTCAATCCTCAATCCTCAATCCTCAATCCTCAATCCTCAATCCTCATTCCTCAATCCTCAATCCTCAATCTTCAACCCTGAATCCTCATTCCTCAATACTCAATCCTCAATCTTCAATCCTCAATACTGAGTCTTCAATCCTCAATCCTCAATCTTCAATACTCAATCCTCAATCCTCAATCCTCAATCCTCAATATTCAATCATCAATCTTCAATCCTCAATCCTCAATCCTCAATCCTCAATCCTAATTCCTCATTCCTCATGCTTCAATCCTCAATACCCAATCCTCAATTTCAATCCTCAATCCTGAATCCTCAATTCTCAATCCTCAATCCTCAGTCCTCAGTCCTCAAACCGCAATCCTCAACCCTCAGCCCTCATCCTCCATCCTCAATCCTCAATCCTCAATCCTCAAACCTCAATCCTCAATCCTCAATAATCAATCATCAATACTCAATCTTCAATCCTCAATCCTCAATCCTCAATCCTCAAACCTCAATCCTCAATCCTCAATAATCTATCATCAGTACTCAATCTTCAATACTCAATCCTCAATCCTCAATCCTCAATCCTCAATCCTCAATATTCAATCCTCAATACCCACCCCTCAATCTTCAATCCTCAATCCTCAATCCTCAATCCTAATTCCTCAATGCTCATTCTTCAATCCTCAATACCCAATCCTCAATTTCAATCCTCAATCCTCAATCCTCAATTCTCAATCCTCAATCCTCAGTCCTCGGTCCTCAAACCGCAGTCCTCAACCCTCAGCCCTCATCCTCCATCCTCAATCCTCAATCCTCAATCCTCAATCTTCAATCCTCAATTCTCAATCTTCAATCCTCGATCCTGAATCACCAATCCACAATCCTCAATCCTCAGGCATCAATACTCAATCTTCAATACTCAATCCCCAGTCATCAATCTTCAATCCTCAATGCTCAATCCTCAATCCTCAATCCTCAGTCCTCAATCCCCAATCCTCAATCCTCAAATCTCAATCCTCAACCGTAAGTCCTCGTCCTCAACCCTCAAACCTCAATCCCCAATCCTCAATATTCAATCATCAATCTTCAATCCTCAATCCCCAATCCTCAATCCTAATTCCTCAATCCTCATTCTTCAATCCTCAATACCCAATCCTCAATTTCAATCCTCAATCCTGAATCCTCAATTCTCAATCCTCAATCCTCAGTCCTCAGTCCTCAAACCGCAATCCTCAACCCTCAGCCCTCATCCTCCATCCTCAATCCTCAATCCTCAATCCTCAAACCTCAATCCTCAATCTTCAATAATCAATCATCAATACTCAATCTTCAATCCTCAATCCTCAAACCTCAATCCTCAATCCTCAATCCTCAATCCTCAATCCCCATTCCTCAAACCTCAATCCTCAACCCTCAGTCTTCACCCTCAATTCTCAATTCTCAATCCTCAATCCTCAATCCTTAATCTTCAATCCTCAATAATCAATCTCCGATTCTAGGTCCTCAATCCCCAACCTTCAATCGTTAACCCTCAATCTTCAATCCTCAATCCCCAGTCATCAATCTTCAATCCTCAATGCTCAATCCTCAATCCTCAATCCTCAGTCCTCAATCCCCAATCCTCAATCCTCAAACCTCAATCCTCAACCGTCAGTCCTCGTCCTCAATCCTCAAACCTCAATCCTCAATCCTCAATATTCAATCATGAATACTCAATCTTCAATCCTCAATCCTCAAACCTCAATCCTCAATCCTCATTCTTCAACCCTAAATACACAATCCTCAATCTTCAATCCTCAATCCTCATTCCTCAAACCTCAATCCTCAACCCTCAGCCCTCATCCTCCATCCTCAATCCTCAATCCTCAATCCTCAATCTTCAATCCTCAATAATCAATCTCCGATCCTAGGTCTTCAATCCCCAACCTTCAATCGTTAATCCTCAATCTTCAATCCTCAATCCCCAGTCATCAATCTTCAATCCTCAATGCTCAATCCTCAATCCTCAATCCTCAGTCCTCAATCCCCAATCCTCAATCCTCAAACCTCAATCCTCAACCGTCAGTCCTCGTCCTCAATCCTCAAACCTCAATCCTCAATCCTCAATATTCAATCATCAATCTTCAATCCTCAATCCTCAATCCTCAATCCTAATTCCTCAATCCTCATTCTTCAATCCTCAATACCCAATCCTCAATTTCAATCCTCAATCCTCAATCCTCAATTCTCAATCCTCAATCCTCAGTCCTCAGTCCTCAAACCGCAATCCTCAACCCTCAGCCCTCATCATCCATCCTCAATCCTCAATACTCAATCCTCAAACCTCAATCCTCAATCCTCAATAATCAATAATCAATACTCAATCTTCAATCCTCAATCCTCAAACCTCAATCCTCAATCCTCAATCCTCAATCCTCAATCCCCATTCCTCACACCTCAATCCTCAACCCTCAGTCTTCATCCTCAATTCTCAATTCTCAATCCTCAATCCTCAATCCTTAATCTTCAATCCTCAATAATCAATCTCCGATTCTAGGTCCTCAATCCCCAACCTTCAATCGTTAATCCTCAATCTTCAATCCTCAATCCCCAGTCATCAATCTTCAATCCTGAATGCTCAAGCCTCAATCCTCAATCCTCAGTCCTCAATCCCCAATCCTCAATCCTCAAACCTCAATCCTCAACCGTCAGTCCTCGTCCTCAATCCTCAAATCTCAATCCTCAATACTCAATATTCAATCATCAATACTCAATCTTCAATCCTCAATCTTCAATCCTCAATCCTCATTCCTCAAACCTCAATCCTCAACCCTCAGTCCTCATACTCAATTCTCAATCCTCAATCCTCAATCCTCAATCTTCAATCGTCAATAATCAATCTCCAATCCTCAATCCTCAATCCTCGATCCTCAATCATCAGGCATCAATGCTCAATCTTCAATACTCAATCTTCAATACTCAATCTTCAATCCTCAATCCTCAATCCTCAATCCTCAAACCTCAATCCTCAATCCTCAATATTCAATCATCAATACTCAATCTTCAATCGTCAATCCTCAATCCTCAATCCTCAATCCTCAATCCTCAATCCTCAATCCTCAATCCTCAATCCTCAATCCTCAATCCTCAATCTTCAACCCTGTATCCTCATTCCTCAATACTCAATCCTCAATCTTCAATCCTCAATACTGAGTCTTCAATCCTCAATCCTCAATCTTCAATACTCAATCCTCAATCCTCAATCCTCAATCCTCAATCCTCAATATTCAATCCTCAATACCCACTCCTCAATCTTCAATCCTCAATCCTCAATCCTCAATCCTAATTCCTCAATGCTCATTCTTCAATGCTCAATACCCAATCCTCAATTTCAATCCTCAATCCTCAATCCTCAATTCTCAATCCTCAATCCTCAGTCCTCAGTCCTCAAACCGCAATCCTCAACCCTCAGCCCTCATCCTCCATCCTCAATCCTCAATCCTCAACCCTCAATCTTCAATCCTCAATAATCAATCTCCGATCCTAGGTCATCAATCCCCAACCTTCAATCGTTAATCCTCAATCTTCAATCCTCAATCCCCAGTCATCAATCTTCAATCCTCAATGCTCAATCCTCAATCCTCAATCCTCAGTCCTCAATCCCCAATCCTCAATCCTCAAACCTCAATCCTCAACCGTCAGTCCTCGTCCTCAATCCTCAAACCTCAATCCTCAATCCTCAATATTCAATCATCAATCTTCAATCCTCAATCCTCAATCCTCAATCCTAATTCCTCAATCCTCATTCTTCAATCCTCAATACCCAATCCTCAATTTCAATCCTCAATCCTCAATCCTCAATTCTCAATCCTCAATCCTCAGTCCTCAGTCCTCAAACCGCAATCCTCAACCCTCAGCCCTCATCCTCCATCCTCAATCCTCAATCCTCAATCCTCAAACCTCAATCCTCAATCCTCAATAATCAATCATCAATACTCAATCTTCAATACTCAATCCTCAATCCTCAATCCTCAATCCTCAATCCTCAATATTCAATCCTCAATACCCACTCCTCAATCTGCAATCCTCGATCCTCAATCCTCAATCCTAATTCCTCAATGCTCATTCTTCAATCCTCAATACCCAATCCTCAATTTCAGTCCTCAATCCTCAATCCTCAATTCTCAATCCTCAATCCTCAGTCCTCAGTCCTCAAACCGCAGTCCTCAACCCTCAGCTCTCATCCTCCATCCTCAATCCTCAACCCTCAATCCTCAATCTTCAATCCTCTATTCTCAATCTTCAATCCTCGATCCTGAATCACCAATCCACAATCCTCAATCCTCAGGCATCAATACTCAATCTTCAATACTCAATCCCCAGTCATCAATCTTCAATCCTCAATGCTCAATCCTCAATCCTCAATCCTCAGTCCTCAATCCCCAATCCTCAATCCTCAAATCTCAATCCTCAACCGTAAGTCCTCGTCCTCAATCCTCAAACCTCAATCCTCAATCCTCAATATTCAATCATAAATCTTCAATCCTCAATCCTCAATCCTCAATCCTAATTCCTCAATCCTCATTCTTCAATCCTCAATACCCAATCCTCAATTTCAATCCTCAATCCTGAATCCTCAATTCTCAATCCTCAATCCTCAGTCCTCAGTCCTCAAACCGCAATCCTCAACCCTCAGCCCTCATCCTCCATCCTCAATCCTCAATCCTCAATCCTCAAACCTCAATCCTCAATCCTCAATAATCAATCATCAATACTCAATCTTCAATCCTCAATCCTCAAACCTCAATCCTCAATCCTCAATCCTCAATCCTCAATCCCCATTCCTCAAACCTCAATCCTCAACCCTCAGTCTTCACCCTCAATTCTCAATTCTCAATCCTCAATCCTCAATCCTTAATCTTCAATCCTCAATAATCAATCTCCGATTCTAGGTCCTCAATCCCCAACCATCAATCGTTAACACTCAATCTTCAATCCTCAATCACCAGTCATCAATCTTCAATCCTCAATGCTCAATCCTCAATCCTCAATCCTCAGTCCTCAATCCCCAATCCTCAATCCTCAAACCTCAATCCTCAACCGTCAGTCCTCGTCCTCAATCCTCAAACCTCAATCCTCAATCCTCAATATTCAATCATCAATACTCAATCTTGAATCCTCAATCCTCAAACCTCAATCCTCAATCCTCATTCTTCAACCCTAAATACACAATCCTCAATCTTCAATCCTCAATCCTCATTCCTCAAACCTCAATCCTCAACCCTCAGTCCTCATATTCAATTCTCAATCCTCAATCCTCAATCCTCAATCTTCTATCGTCAATAATCAATCTCCAATCCTCAATTCTCAATCCTCGATCCTCAATCCTCAGGCATCAATGCTCAATCTTCAATACTCAATCTTCAATCCTCAATCCTCAATCCTCAATCCTCAAACCTCAATCCTCAATCCTCAATATTCAATCATCAATACTCAATCTTCAATCGTCAATCCTTAATCCTCAATCCACAATCCTCAATCCACAATCCTCAATCCTCAATCCTCAATCCTCAATCCTCAATCTTCAACCCTGAATCCTCATTCCTCAATACTCAATCCTCAATCTTCAATCCTCAATACTGAGTCTTCAATCCTCAATCCTCAATCTTCAATACTCAATCCTCAATCCTCAATCCTCAATCCTCAATCCTCAATATTCAATCCTCAATACCCACTCCTCAATCTTCAATCCTCAACCCTCAATCCTCAATCCTAATTCCTCAATGCTCATTCTTCAATGCTCAATACCCAATCCTCAATTTCAATCCTCAATCCTCAATCCTCAATCCTCAATCCTCAATCCTCAATCCTCAATCTTCAACCCTGAATCCTCATTCCTCAATACTCAATCCTCAATCTTCAATCCTCAATACTGAGTCTTCAATCCTCAATCCTCAATCTTCAATACTCAATCCTCAATCCTCAATCCTCAATCCTCAATCCTCAATATTCAATCCTCAATACCCACTCCTCAATCTTCAATCCTCAATCCTCAATCCTCAATCCTAATTCCTCAATGCTCATTCTTCAATCCTCAATACCCAATCCTCAATTTCAATCCTCAATCCTCAATCCTCAATTCTCAATCCTCAATCCCCAATCCTCAATCCTCAAATCTCAATCCTCAACCGTAAGTCCTCGTCCTCAATCCTCAAACCTCAATCCTCAATCCTCAATATTCAATCATAAATCTTCAATCCTCAATCCTCAATCCTCAATCCTAATTCCTCAATCCTCATTCTTCAATCCTCAATACCCAATCCTCAATTTCAATCCTCAATCCTGAATCCTCAATTCTCAATCCTCAATCCTCAGTCCTCAGTCCTCAAACCGCAATCCTCAACCCTCAGCCCTCATCCTCCATCCTCAATCCTCAATCCTCAATCCTCAAACCTCAATCCTCAATCCTCAATAATCAATCATCAATACTCAATCTTCAATCCTCAATCCTCAAACCTCAATCCTCAATCCTCAATCCTCAATCCTCAATCCCCATTCCTCAAACCTCAATCCTCAACCCTCAGTCTTCACCCTCAATTCTCAATTCTCAATCCTCAATCCTCAATCCTTAATCTTCAATCCTCAATAATCAATCTCCGATTCTAGGTCCTCAATCCCCAACCTTCAATCGTTAACACTCAATCTTCAATCCTCAATCACCAGTCATCAATCTTCAATCCTCAATGCTGAATCCTCAATCCTCAATCCTCAGTCCTCAATCCCCAATCCTCAATCCTCAAACCTCAATCCTCAACCGTCAGTCCTCGTCCTCAATCCTCAAACCTCAATCCTCAATCCTCAAACCTCAATCCTCAATCCTCAATATTCAATCATCAATACTCAATCTTGAATCCTCAATCCTCAAACCTCAATCCTCAATCCTCATTCCTCAACCCTAAATACACAATCCTCAATCTTCAATCCTCAATCCTCATTCCTCAAACCTCAATCCTCAACCCTCAGTCCTCATATTCAATTCTCAATCCTCAATCCTCAATCCTCAATCTTCTATCGTCAATAATCAATCTCCAATCCTCAATTCTCAATCCTCGATCCTCAATCCTCAGGCATCAATGCTCAATCTTCAATACTCAATCTTCAATCCTCAATCCTCAATCCTCAATCCTCAAACCTCAATCCTCAATCCTCAATATTCAATCATCAATACTCAATCTTCAATCGTCAATCCTCAATCCTCAATCCTCAATCCTCAATCCTCAATCCTCAATCCTCAATCCTCAATCCTCAATCCTCAACCTTCAACCCTGAATCCTCATTCCTCAATACTCAATCCTCAATCTTCAATCCTCAATACTGAGTCTTCAATCCTCAATCCTCAATCTTCAATACTCAATCCTCAATCCTCAATCCTCAATCCTCAATCCTCAATATTCAATCCTCAATACCCACTCCTCAATCTTCAATCCTCAATCCTCAATCCTCAATCCTAATTCCTCAATGCTCATTCTTCAATTCTCAATACCCAATCCTCAATCCTCAAACCTCAATCCTCAACCGTCAGTCCTCGTCCTCAATCCTCAAACCTCAATCCTCAATCCTCAATATTCAATCATCAATCTTCAATCCTCAATCCTCAATCCTCAATCCTAATTCCTCAATCCTCATTCTTCAATCCTCAATACCCAATCCTCAATTTCAATCCTCAATCCTCAATCCTCAATTCTCAATCCTCAATCCTCAGTCCTCAGTCCTCAAACCGCAATCCTCAACCCTCAGCCCTCATTCTCCATCCTCAATCCTCAATCCTCAATCCTCAAACCTCAATCCTCAATCCTCAATAATCAATCATCAATACTCAATCTTCAATCCTCAATCCTCATACCTCAATCCTCAATCCTCAATCCTCAATCCTCAATCCCCATTCCTCAAACCTCAATCCTCAAACCTCAGTCTTCATCCTCAATTCTCAATTCTCAATCCTCAATCCTCAATACTGAGTCTTCAATCCTCAATCCTCAATCTTCAATACTCAATCCTCAATCCTCAATCCTCAATCCTCAATCCTCAATATTCAATCCTCAATACCCAATCCTCAATTTCAATCCTCAATCCTCAATCCTCAATTCTCAATCCTCAATCCTCAGTCCTCAGTCCTCAAACCGCAATCCTCAACCCTCAGCCCTCATCCTCCATCCTCAATCCTCAATCCTCAATCCTCAAACCTCAATCCTCAATCCTCAATAATCAATCATCAATACTCAATCTTCAATACTCAATCCTCAATCCTCAATCCTCAATCCTCAACCGTCAGTCCTCGTCCTCAATCCTCAAACCTCAATCCTCAATACTCAATATTCAATCATCAATACTCAATCTTCAATCCTCAATCTTCAATCCTCAATCCCCATTCCTCAAACCTCAATCCTCAACCCTCAGTCTTCACCCTCAATTCTCAATTCTCAATCCTCAATCCTCAATCCTTAATCTTCAATCCTCAATAATCAATCTCCGATTCTATGTCCTCAATCCCCAACCTTCAATCGTTAACCCTCAATCTTCAATCCTCAATCCCCAGTCATCAATCTTCAATCCTCAATGCTCAATCCTCAATCCTCAATCCTCAGTCCTCAATCCCCAATCCTCAATCCTCAAACCTCAATCCTCAACCGTCAGTCCTCGTCCTCAATCCTCAAACCTCAATCCTCAATCCTCAATATTCAATCATCAATACTCAATCTTCAATCCTCAATCCTCAAACCTCAATCCTCAATCCTCATTCTTCAACCCTAAATACACAATCCTCAATCTTCAATCCTCAATCCTCATTCCTCAAACCTCAATCCTCAACCCTCAGCCCTCATCCTCCATCCTCAATCCTCAATCCTCAATCCTCAATCTTCAATCCTCAATAATCAATCTCCGATCCTAGGTCTTCAATCCCCAACCTTCAATCGTTAATCCTCAATCTTCAATCCTCAATCCCCAGTCATCAATCATCAATCCTCAATGCTCAATCCTCAATCCTCAATCCTCAGTCCTCAATCCCCAATCCTCAATCCTCAAACCTCAATCCTCAACCGTCAGTCCTCGTCCTCAATCCTCAAACCTCAATCCTCAATCCTCAATATTCAATCATCAATCTTCAATCCTCAATCCTCAATCCTCAATCCTAATTCCTCAATCCTCATTCTTCAATCCTCAATACCCAATCCTCAATTTCAATCCTCAATCCTCAATCCTCAATTCTCAATCCTCAATCCTCAGTCCTCAGTCCTCAAACCGCAATCCTCAACCCTGAGCCCTCATCCTCCATCCTCAATCCTCAATACTCAATCCTCAAACCTCAATCCTCAATCCTCAATAATCAATAATCAATACTCAATCTTCAATCCTCAATCCTCAAACCTCAATCCTCAATCCTCAATCCTCAATCCTCAATCCCCATTCCTCAAACCTCAATCCTCAACCCTCAGTCTTCATCCTCAATTCTCAATTCTCAATCCTCAATCCTCAATCCTTAATCTTCATTCCTCAATAATCAATCTCCGATTCTAGGTCCTCAATCCCCAACCTTCAATCGTTAATCCTCAATCTTCAATCCTCAATCCCCAGTCATCAATCTTCAATCCTCAATGCTCAAGCCTCAATCCTCAATCCTCAGTCCTCAATCCCCAATCCTCAATCCTCAAACCTCAATCCTCAACCGTCAGTCCTCGTCCTCAATCCTCAAACCTCAATCCTCAATACTCAATATTCAATCATCAATACTCAATCTTCAATCCTCAATCTTCAATCCTCAATCCTCATTCCTCAATCCTCAATCCTCAACCCTCAGTCCTCATACTCAATTCTCAATCCTCAATCCTCAATCCTCAATAATCAATAATCAATACTCAATCTTCAATCCTCAATCCTCAAACCTCAATCCTCAATCCTCAATCCTCAATCCTCAATCCCCATTCCTCAAACCTCAATCCTCAACCCTCAGTCTTCATCCTCAATTCTCAATTCTCAATCCTCAATAATCAATCATCAATACTCAATCTTCAATCCTCAATCCTCAAACCTCAATCCTCAATCCTCAATAATCAATCATCAATACTCAATCTTCAATCCTCAATCCTCATACCTCAATCCTCAATCCTCAATCCTCAATCCTCAATCCCCATTCCTCAAACCTCAATCCTCAAACCTCAGTCTTCATCCTCAATTCTCAATTCTCAATCCTCAATCCTCAATACTGAGTCTTCAATCCTCAATCCTCAATCTTCAATACTCAATCCTCAATCCTCAATCCTCAATCCTCAATCCTCAATATTCAATCCTCAATACCCAATCCTCAATTTCAATCCTCAATCCTCAATCCTCAATTCTCAATCCTCAATCCTCAGTCCTCAGTCCTCAAACCGCAATCCTCAACCCTCAGCCCTCATCCTCCATCCTCAATCCTCAATCCTCAATCCTCAAACCTCAATCCTCAATCCTCAATAATCAATCATCAATACTCAATCTTCAATACTCAATCCTCAATCCTCAATCCTCAATCCTCAACCGTCAGTCCTCGTCCTCAATCCTCAAACCTCAATCCTCAATACTCAATATTCAATCATCAATACTCAATCTTCAATCCTCAATCTTCAATCCTCAATCCCCATTCCTCAAACCTCAACCCTCAACCCTCAGTCTTCACCCTCAATTCTCAATTCTCAATCCTCAATCCTCAATCCTTAATCTTCAATCCTCAATAATCAATCTCCGATTCTAGGTCCTCAATCCCCAACCTTCAATCGTTAACCCTCAATCTTCAATCCTCAATCCCCAGTCATCAATCTTCAATCCTCAATGCTCAATCCTCAATCCTCAATCCTCAGTCCTCAATCCCCAATCCTCAATCCTCAAACCTCAATCCTCAACCGTCAGTCCTCGTCCTCAATCCTCAAACCTCAATCCTCAATCCTCAATATTCAATCATCAATACTCAATCTTCAATCCTCAATCCTCAAACCTCAATCCTCAATCCTCATTCTTCAACCCTAAATACACAATCCTCAATCTTCAATCCTCAATCCTCATTCCTCAAACCTCAATCCTCAACCCTCAGCCCTCATCCTCCATCCTCAATCCTCAATCCTCAATCCTCAATCTTCAATCCTCAATAATCAATCTCCGATCCTAGGTCTTCAATCCCCAACCTTCAATCGTTAATCCTCAATCTTCAATCCTCAATCCCCAGTCATCAATCTTCAATCCTCAATGCTCAATCCTCAATCCTCAATCCTCAGTCCTCAATCCCCAATCCTCAATCCTCAAACCTCAATCCTCAACCGTCAGTCCTCGTCCTCAATCCTCAAACCTCAATCCTCAATCCTCAATATTCAATCATCAATCTTCAATCCTCAATCCTCAATCCTCAATCCTAATTCCTCAATCCTCATTCTTCAATCCTCAATACTGAGTCTTCAATCCTCAATCCTCAATCTTCAATACTCAATCCTCAATCCTCAATCCTCAATCTTCAATCCTCAATCCCCAGTCATCAATCTTCAATCCTCAATGCTCAATCCTCAATCCTCAATCCTCAGTCCTCAATCCCCAATCCTCAATCCTCAAACCTCAATCCTCAACCGTCAGTCCTCGTCCTCAATCCTCAAACCTCAATCCTCAATCCTCAATATTCAATCATGAATACTCAATCTTCAATCCTCAATCCTCAAACCTCAATCCTCAATCCTCATTCTTCAACCCTAAATACACAATCCTCAATCTTCAATCCTCAATCCTCATTCCTCAAACCTCAATCCTCAACCCTCAGCCCTCATCCTCCATCCTCAATCCTCAATCCTCAATCCTCAATCTTCAATCCTCAATAATCAATCTCCGATCCTAGGTCTTCAATCCCCAACCTTCAATCGTTAATCCTCAATCTTCAATCCTCAATCCCCAGTCATCAATCTTCAATCCTCAATGCTCAATCCTCAATCCTCAATCCTCAGTCCTCAATCCCCAGTCCTCAATCCTCAAACCTCAATCCTCAACCGTCAGTCCTCGTCCTCAATCCTCAAACCTCAATCCTCAATCCTCAATATTCAATCATCAATCTTCAATCCTCAATCCTCAATCCTCAATCCTAATTCCTCAATCCTCATTCTTCAATCCTCAATACCCAATCCTCAATTTCAATCCTCAATCCTCAATCCTCAATTCTCAATCCTCAATCCTCAGTCCTCAGTCCTCAAACCGCAATCCTCAACCCTCAGCCCTCATCCTCCATCCTCAATCCTCAATACTCAATACTCAAACCTCAATCCTCAATCCTCAATAATCAATAATCAATACTCAATCTTCAATCCTCAATCCTCAAACCTCAATCCTCAATCCTCAATCCTCAATCCTCAATCCCCATTCCTCACACCTCAATCCTCAACCCTCAGTCTTCATCCTCAATTCTCAATTCTCAATCCTCAATCCTCAATCCTTAATCTTCAATCCTCAATAATCAATCTCCGATTCTAGGTCCTCAATCCCCAACCTTCAATCGTTAATCCTCAATCTTCAATCCTCAATCCCCAGTCATCAATCTTCAATCCTGAATGCTCAAGCCTCAATCCTCAATCCTCAGTCCTCAATCCCCAATCCTCAATCCTCAAACCTCAATCCTCAACCGTCAGTCCTCGTCCTCAATCCTCAAATCTCAATCCTCAATACTCAATATTCAATCATCAATACTCAATCTTCAATCCTCAATCTTCAATCCTCAATCCTCATTCCTCAAACCTCAATCCTCAACCCTCAGTCCTCATACTCAATTCTCAATCCTCAATCCTCAATCCTCAATCTTCAATCGTCAATAATCAATCTCCAATCCTCAATCCTCAATCCTCGATCCTCAATCATCAGGCATCAATGCTCAATCTTCAATACTCAATCTTCAATACTCAATCTTCAATCCTCAATCCTCAATCCTCAATCCTCAAACCTCAATCCTCAATCCTCAATATTCAATCATCAATACTCAATCTTCAATCGTCAATCCTCAATCCTCAATCCTCAATCCTCAATCCTCAATCCTCAATCCTCAATCCTCAATCCTCAATCCTCAATCCTCAATCTTCAACCCTGTATCCTCATTCCTCAATACTCAATCCTCAATCTTCAATCCTCAATACTGAGTCTTCAATCCTCAATCCTCAATCTTCAATACTCAATCCTCAATCCTCAATCCTCAATCCTCAATCCTCAATATTCAATCCTCAATACCCACTCCTCAATCTTCAATCCTCAATCCTCAATCCTCAATCCTAATTCCTCAATGCTCATTCTTCAATGCTCAATACCCAATCCTCAATTTCAATCCTCAATCCTCAATCCTCAATTCTCAATCCTCAATCCTCAGTCCTCAGTCCTCAAACCGCAATCCTCAACCCTCAGCCCTCATCCTCCATCCTCAATCCTCAATCCTCAACCCTCAATCTTCAATCCTCAATAATCAATCTCCGATCCTAGGTCATCAATCCCCAACCTTCAATCGTTAATCCTCAATCTTCAATCCTCAATCCCCAGTCATCAATCTTCAATCCTCAATGCTCAATCCTCAATCCTCAATCCTCAGTCCTCAATCCCCAATCCTCAATCCTCAAACCTCAATCCTCAACCGTCAGTCCTCGTCCTCAATCCTCAAACCTCAATCCTCAATCCTCAATATTCAATCATCAATCTTCAATCCTCAATCCTCAATCCTCAATCCTAATTCCTCAACCCTCATTCTTCAATCCTCAATACCCAATCCTCAATTTCAATCCTCAATCCTCAATCCTCAATTCTCAATCCTCAATCCTCAGTCCTCAGTCCTCAAACCGCAATCCTCAACCCTCAGCCCTCATCCTCCATCCTCAATCCTCAATCCTCAATCCTCAAACCTCAATCCTCAATCCTCAATAATCAATCATCAATACTCAATCTTCAATACTCAATCCTCAATCCTCAATCCTCAATCCTCAATCCTCAATATTCAATCCTCAATACCCACTCCTCAATCTGCAATCCTCGATCCTCAATCCTCAATCCTAATTCCTCAATGCTCATTCTTCAATCCTCAATACCCAATCCTCAATTTCAGTCCTCAATCCTCAATCCTCAATTCTCAATCCTCAATCCTCAGTCCTCAGTCCTCAAACCGCAGTCCTCAACCCTCAGCTCTCATCCTCCATCCTCAATCCTCAATCCTCAATCCTCAATCTTCAATCCTCTATTCTCAATCTTCAATCCTCGATCCTGAATCACCAATCCACAATCCTCAATCCTCAGGCATCAATACTCAATCTTCAATCCTCAATCCTCAATCCTCAATCCTCAATCTTCAACCCTGTATCCTCATTCCTCAATACTCAATCCTCAATCTTCAATCCTCAATACTGAGTCTTCAATCCTCAATCCTCAATCTTCAATACTCAATCCTCAATCCTCAATCCTCAATCCTCAATCCTCAATATTCAATCCTCAATACCCACTCCTCAATCTTCAATCCTCAATCCTCAATCCTCAATCCTAATTCCTCAATGCTCATTCTTCAATGCTCAATACCCAATCCTCAATTTCAATCCTCAATCCTCAATCCTCAATTCTCAATCCTCAATCCTCAGTCCTCAGTCCTCAAACCGCAATCCTCAACCCTCAGCCCTCATCCTCCATCCTCAATCCTCAATCCTCAACCCTCAATCTTCAATCCTCAATAATCAATCTCCGATCCTAGGTCATCAATCCCCAACCTTCAATCGTTAATCCTCAATCTTCAATCCTCAATCCCCAGTCATCAATCTTCAATCCTCAATGCTCAATCCTCAATCCTCAATCCTCAGTCCTCAATCCCCAATCCTCAATCCTCAAACCTCAATCCTCAACCGTCAGTCCTCGTCCTCAATCCTCAAACCTCAATCCTCAATCCTCAATATTCAATCATCAATCTTCAATCCTCAATCCTCAATCCTCAATCCTAATTCCTCAACCCTCATTCTTCAATCCTCAATACCCAATCCTCAATTTCAATCCTCAATCCTCAATCCTCAATTCTCAATCCTCAATCCTCAGTCCTCAGTCCTCAAACCGCAATCCTCAACCCTCAGCCCTCATCCTCCATCCTCAATCCTCAATCCTCAATCCTCAAACCTCAATCCTCAATCCTCAATAATCAATCATCAATACTCAATCTTCAATACTCAATCCTCAATCCTCAATCCTCAATCCTCAATCCTCAATATTCAATCCTCAATACCCACTCCTCAATCTGCAATCCTCGATCCTCAATCCTCAATCCTAATTCCTCAATGCTCATTCTTCAATCCTCAATACCCAATCCTCAATTTCAGTCCTCAATCCTCAATCCTCAATTCTCAATCCTCAATCCTCAGTCCTCAGTCCTCAAACCGCAGTCCTCAACCCTCAGCTCTCATCCTCCATCCTCAATCCTCAATCCTCAATCCTCAATCTTCAATCCTCTATTCTCAATCTTCAATCCTCGATCCTGAATCACCAATCCACAATCCTCAATCCTCAGGCATCAATACTCAATCTTCAATACTCAATCCCCAGTCATCAATCTTCAATCCTCAATGCTCAATCCTCAATCCTCAATCCTCAGTCCTCAATCCCCAATCCTCAATCCTCAAATCTCAATCCTCAACCGTAAGTCCTCGTCCTCAATCCTCAAACCTCAATCCTCAATCCTCAATATTCAATCATAAATCTTCAATCCTCAATCCTCAATCCTCAATCCTAATTCCTCAATCCTCATTCTTCAATCCTCAATACCCAATCCTCAATTTCAATCCTCAATCCTGAATCCTCAATTCTCAATCCTCAATCCTCAGTCCTCAGTCCTCAAACCGCAATCCTCAACCCTCAGCCCTCATCCTCCATCCTCAATCCTCAATCCTCAATCCTCAAACCTCAATCCTCAATCCTCAATAATCAATCATCAATACTCAATCTTCAATCCTCAATCCTCAAACCTCAATCCTCAATCCTCAATCCTCAATCCTCAATCCCCATTCCTCAAACCTCAATCCTCAACCCTCAGTCTTCACCCTCAATTCTCAATTCTCAATCCTCAATCCTCAATCCTTAATCTTCAATCCTCAATAATCAATCTCCGATTCTAGGTCCTCAATCCCCAACCATCAATCGTTAACACTCAATCTTCAATGCTCAATCACCAGTCATCAATCTTCAATCCTCAATGCTCAATCCTCAATCCTCAATCCTCAGTCCTCAATCCCCAATCCTCAATCCTCAAACCTCAATCCTCAACCGTCAGTCCTCGTCCTCAATCCTCAAACCTCAATCCTCAATCCTCAATATTCAATCATCAATACTCAATCTTGAATCCTCAATCCTCAAACCTCAATCCTCAATCCTCATTCTTCAACCCTAAATACACAATCCTCAATCTTCAATCCTCAATCCTCATTCCTCAAACCTCAATCCTCAACCCTCAGTCCTCATATTCAATTCTCAATCCTCAATCCTCAATCCTCAATCTTCTATCGTCAATAATCAATCTCCAATCCTCAATTCTCAATCCTCGATCCTCAATCCTCAGGCATCAATGCTCAATCTTCAATACTCAATCTTCAATCCTCAATCCTCAATCCTCAATCCTCAAACCTCAATCCTCAATCCTCAATATTCAATCATCAATACTCAATCTTCAATCGTCAATCCTTAATCCTCAATCCACAATCCTCAATCCACAATCCTCAATCCTCAATCCTCAATCCTCAATCCTCAATCTTCAACCCTGAATCCTCATTCCTCAATACTCAATCCTCAATCTTCAATCCTCAATACTGAGTCTTCAATCCTCAATCCTCAATCTTCAATACTCAATCCTCAATCCTCAATCCTCAATCCTCAATCCTCAATATTCAATCCTCAATACCCACTCCTCAATCTTCAATCCTCAACCCTCAATCCTCAATCCTAATTCCTCAATGCTCATTCTTCAATGCTCAATACCCAATCCTCAATTTCAATCCTCAATCCTCAATCCTCAATCCTCAATCCTCAATCCTCAATCCTCAATCTTCAACCCTGAATCCTCATTCCTCAATACTCAATCCTCAATCTTCAATCCTCAATACTGAGTCTTCAATCCTCAATCCTCAATCTTCAATACTCAATCCTCAATCCTCAATCCTCAATCCTCAATCCTCAATATTCAATCCTCAATACCCACTCCTCAATCTTCAATCCTCAATCCTCAATCCTCAATCCTAATTCCTCAATGCTCATTCTTCAATCCTCAATACCCAATCCTCAATTTCAATCCTCAATCCTCAATCCTCAATTCTCAATCCTCAATCCCCAATCCTCAATCCTCAAATCTCAATCCTCAACCGTAAGTCCTCGTCCTCAATCCTCAAACCTCAATCCTCAATCCTCAATATTCAATCATAAATCTTCAATCCTCAATCCTCAATCCTCAATCCTAATTCCTCAATCCTCATTCTTCAATCCTCAATACCCAATCCTCAATTTCAATCCTCAATCCTGAATCCTCAATTCTCAATCCTCAATCCTCAGTCCTCAGTCCTCAAACCGCAATCCTCAACCCTCAGCCCTCATCCTCCATCCTCAATCCTCAATCCTCAATCCTCAAACCTCAATCCTCAATCCTCAATAATCAATCATCAATACTCAATCTTCAATCCTCAATCCTCAAACCTCAATCCTCAATCCTCAATCCTCAATCCTCAATCCCCATTCCTCAAACCTCAATCCTCAACCCTCAGTCTTCACCCTCAATTCTCAATTCTCAATCCTCAATCCTCAATCCTTAATCTTCAATCCTCAATAATCAATCTCCGATTCTAGGTCCTCAATCCCCAACCTTCAATCGTTAACACTCAATCTTCAATCCTCAATCACCAGTCATCAATCTTCAATCCTCAATGCTGAATCCTCAATCCTCAATCCTCAGTCCTCAATCCCCAATCCTCAATCCTCAAACCTCAATCCTCAACCGTCAGTCCTCGTCCTCAATCCTCAAACCTCAATCCTCAATCCTCAAACCTCAATCCTCAATCCTCAATATTCAATCATCAATACTCAATCTTGAATCCTCAATCCTCAAACCTCAATCCTCAATCCTCATTCCTCAACCCTAAATACACAATCCTCAATCTTCAATCCTCAATCCTCATTCCTCAAACCTCAATCCTCAACCCTCAGTCCTCATATTCAATTCTCAATCCTCAATCCTCAATCCTCAATCTTCTATCGTCAATAATCAATCTCCAATCCTCAATTCTCAATCCTCGATCCTCAATCCTCAGGCATCAATGCTCAATCTTCAATACTCAATCTTCAATCCTCAATCCTCAATCCTCAATCCTCAAACCTCAATCCTCAATCCTCAATATTCAATCATCAATACTCAATCTTCAATCGTCAATCCTCAATCCTCAATCCTCAATCCTCAATCCTCAATCCTCAATCCTCAATCCTCAATCCTCAATCCTCAATCTTCAACCCTGAATCCTCATTCCTCAATACTCAATCCTCAATCTTCAATCCTCAATACTGAGTCTTCAATCCTCAATCCTCAATCTTCAATACTCAATCCTCAATCCTCAATCCTCAATCCTCAATCCTCAATATTCAATCCTCAATACCCACTCCTCAATCTTCAATCCTCAATCCTCAATCCTCAATCCTAATTCCTCAATGCTCATTCTTCAATTCTCAATACCCAATCCTCAATCCTCAAACCTCAATCCTCAACCGTCAGTCCTCGTCCTCAATCCTCAAACCTCAATCCTCAATCCTCAATATTCAATCATCAATCTTCAATCCTCAATCCTCAATCCTCAATCCTAATTCCTCAATCCTCATTCTTCAATCCTCAATACCCAATCCTCAATTTCAATCCTCAATCCTCAATCCTCAATTCTCAATCCTCAATCCTCAGTCCTCAGTCCTCAAACCGCAATCCTCAACCCTCAGCCCTCATTCTCCATCCTCAATCCTCAATCCTCAATCCTCAAACCTCAATCCTCAATCCTCAATAATCAATCATCAATACTCAATCTTCAATCCTCAATCCTCATACCTCAATCCTCAATCCTCAATCCTCAATCCTCAATCCCCATTCCTCAAACCTCAATCCTCAAACCTCAGTCTTCATCCTCAATTCTCAATTCTCAATCCTCAATCCTCAATACTGAGTCTTCAATCCTCAATCCTCAATCTTCAATACTCAATCCTCAATCCTCAATCCTCAATCCTCAATCCTCAATATTCAATCCTCAATACCCAATCCTCAATTTCAATCCTCAATCCTCAATCCTCAATTCTCAATCCTCAATCCTCAGTCCTCAGTCCTCAAACCGCAATCCTCAACCCTCAGCCCTCATCCTCCATCCTCAATCCTCAATCCTCAATCCTCAAACCTCAATCCTCAATCCTCAATAATCAATCATCAATACTCAATCTTCAATACTCAATCCTCAGTCCTCAATCCTCAATCCTCAACCGTCAGTCCTCGTCCTCAATCCTCAAACCTCAATCCTCAATACTCAATATTCAATCATCAATACTCAATCTTCAATCCTCAATCTTCAATCCTCAATCCCCATTCCTCAAACCTCAATCCTCAACCCTCAGTCTTCACCCTCAATTCTCAATTCTCAATCCTCAATCCTCAATCCTTAATCTTCAATCCTCAATAATCAATCTCCGATTCTAGGTCCTCAATCCCCAACCTTCAATCGTTAACCCTCAATCTTCAATCCTCAATCCCCAGTCATCAATCTTCAATCCTCAATGCTCAATCCTCAATCCTCAATCCTCAGTCCTCAATCCCCAATCCTCAATCCTCAAACCTCAATCCTCAACCGTCAGTCCTCGTCCTCAATCCTCAAACCTCAATCCTCAATCCTCAATATTCAATCATCAATACTCAATCTTCAATCCTCAATCCTCAAACCTCAATCCTCAATCCTCATTCTTCAACCCTAAATACACAATCCTCAATCTTCAATCCTCAATCCTCATTCCTCAAACCTCAATCCTCAACCCTCAGCCCTCATCCTCCATCCTCAATCCTCAATCCTCAATCCTCAATCTTCAATCCTCAATAATCAATCTCCGATCCTAGGTCTTCAATCCCCAACCTTCAATCGTTAATCCTCAATCTTCAATCCTCAATCCCCAGTCATCAATCATCAATCCTCAATGCTCAATCCTCAATCCTCAATCCTCAGTCCTCAATCCCCAATCCTCAATCCTCAAACCTCAATCCTCAACCGTCAGTCCTCGTCCTCAATCCTCAAACCTCAATCCTCAATCCTCAATATTCAATCATCAATCTTCAATCCTCAATCCTCAATCCTCAATCCTAATTCCTCAATCCTCATTCTTCAATCCTCAATACCCAATCCTCAATTTCAATCCTCAATCCTCAATCCTCAATTCTCAATCCTCAATCCTCAGTCCTCAGTCCTCAAACCGCAATCCTCAACCCTGAGCCCTCATCCTCCATCCTCAATCCTCAATACTCAATCCTCAAACCTCAATCCTCAATCCTCAATAATCAATAATCAATACTCAATCTTCAATCCTCAATCCTCAAACCTCAATCCTCAATCCTCAATCCTCAATCCTCAATCCCCATTCCTCAAACCTCAATCCTCAACCCTCAGTCTTCATCCTCAATTCTCAATTCTCAATCCTCAATCCTCAATCCTTAATCTTCATTCCTCAATAATCAATCTCCGATTCTAGGTCCTCAATCCCCAACCTTCAATCGTTAATCCTCAATCTTCAATCCTCAATCCCCAGTCATCAATCTTCAATCCTCAATGCTCAAGCCTCAATCCTCAATCCTCAGTCCTCAATCCCCAACCCTCAATCCTCAAACCTCAATCCTCAACCGTCAGTCCTCGTCCTCAATCCTCAAACCTCAATCCTCAATACTCAATATTCAATCATCAATACTCAATCTTCAATCCTCAATCTTCAATCCTCAATCCTCATTCCTCAATCCTCAATCCTCAACCCTCAGTCCTCATACTCAATTCTCAATCCTCAATCCTCAATCCTCAATAATCAATAATCAATACTCAATCTTCAATCCTCAATCCTCAAACCTCAATCCTCAATCCTCAATCCTCAATCCTCAATCCCCATTCCTCAAACCTCAATCCTCAACCCTCAGTCTTCATCCTCAATTCTCAATTCTCAATCCTCAATAATCAATCATCAATACTCAATCTTCAATCCTCAATCCTCAAACCTCAATCCTCAATCCTCAATAATCAATCATCAATACTCAATCTTCAATCCTCAATCCTCATACCTCAATCCTCAATCCTCAATCCTCAATCCTCAATCCCCATTCCTCAAACCTCAATCCTCAAACCTCAGTCTTCATCCTCAATTCTCAATTCTCAATCCTCAATCCTCAATACTGAGTCTTCAATCCTCAATCCTCAATCTTCAATACTCAATCCTCAATCCTCAATCCTCAATCCTCAATCCTCAATATTCAATCCTCAATACCCAATCCTCAATTTCAATCCTCAATCCTCAATCCTCAATTCTCAATCCTCAATCCTCAGTCCTCAGTCCTCAAACCGCAATCCTCAACCCTCAGCCCTCATCCTCCATCCTCAATCCTCAATCCTCAATCCTCAAACCTCAATCCTCAATCCTCAATAATCAATCATCAATACTCAATCTTCAATACTCAATCCTCAATCCTCAATCCTCAATCCTCAACCGTCAGTCCTCGTCCTCAATCCTCAAACCTCAATCCTCAATACTCAATATTCAATCATCAATACTCAATCTTCAATCCTCAATCTTCAATCCTCAATCCCCATTCCTCAAACCTCAACCCTCAACCCTCAGTCTTCACCCTCAATTCTCAATTCTCAATCCTCAATCCTCAATCCTTAATCTTCAATCCTCAATAATCAATCTCCGATTCTAGGTCCTCAATCCCCAACCTTCAATCGTTAACCCTCAATCTTCAATCCTCAATCCCCAGTCATCAATCTTCAATCCTCAATGCTCAATCCTCAATCCTCAATCCTCAGTCCTCAATCCCCAATCCTCAATCCTCAAACCTCAATCCTCAACCGTCAGTCCTCGTCCTCAATCCTCAAACCTCAATCCTCAATCCTCAATATTCAATCATCAATACTCAATCTTCAATCCTCAATCCTCAAACCTCAATCCTCAATCCTCATTCTTCAACCCTAAATACACAATCCTCAATCTTCAATCCTCAATCCTCATTCCTCAAACCTCAATCCTCAACCCTCAGCCCTCATCCTCCATCCTCAATCCTCAATCCTCAATCCTCAATCTTCAATCCTCAATAATCAATCTCCGATCCTAGGTCTTCAATCCCCAACCTTCAATCGTTAATCCTCAATCTTCAATCCTCAATCCCCAGTCATCAATCTTCAATCCTCAATGCTCAATCCTCAATCCTCAATCCTCAGTCCTCAATCCCCAATCCTCAATCCTCAAACCTCAATCCTCAACCGTCAGTCCTCGTCCTCAATCCTCAAACCTCAATCCTCAATCCTCAATATTCAATCATCAATCTTCAATCCTCAATCCTCAATCCTCAATCCTAATTCCTCAATCCTCATTCTTCAATCCTCAATACTGAGTCTTCAATCCTCAATCCTCAATCTTCAATACTCAATCCTCAATCCTCAATCCTCAATCCTCAATCCTCAATATTCAATCCTCAATACCCAATCCTCAATTTCAATCCTCAATCCTCAATCCTCAATTCTCAATCCTCAATCCTCAGTCCTCAGTCCTCAAACCGCAATCCTCAACCCTCAGCCCTCATCCTCCATCCTCAATCCTCAATCCTCAATCCTCAAACCTCAATCCTCAATCCTCAATAATCAATCATCAATACTCAATCTTCAATACTCAATCCTCAATCCTCAATCCTCAATCCTCAACCGTCAGTCCTCGTCCTCAATCCTCAAACCTCAATCCTCAATACTCAATATACAATCATCAATACTCAATCTTCAATCCTCAATCTTCAATCCTCAATCCCCATTCCTCAAACCTCAACCCTCAACCCTCAGTCTTCACCCTCAATTCTCAATTCTCAATCCTCAATCCTCAATCCTTAATCTTCAATCCTCAATAATCAATCTCCGATTCTAGGTCCTCAATCCCCAACCTTCAATCGTTAACCCTCAATCTTCAATCCTCAATCCCCAGTCATCAATCTTCAATCCTCAATGCTCAATCCTCAATCCTCAATCCTCAGTCCTCAATCCCCAATCCTCAATCCTCAAACCTCAATCCTCAACCGTCAGTCCTCGTCCTCAATCCTCAAACCTCAATCCTCAATCCTCAATATTCAATCATCAATACTCAATCTTCAATCCTCAATCCTCAAACCTCAATCCTCAATCCTCATTCTTCAACCCTAAATACACAATCCTCAATCTTCAATCCTCAATCCTCATTCCTCAAACCTCAATCCTCAACCCTCAGCCCTCATCCTCCATCCTCAATCCTCAATCCTCAATCCTCAATCTTCAATCCTCAATAATCAATCTCCGATCCTAGGTCTTCAATCCCCAACCTTCAATCGTTAATCCTCAATCTTCAATCCTCAATCCCCAGTCATCAATCTTCAATCCTCAATGCTCAATCCTCAATCCTCAATCCTCAGTCCTCAATCCCCAATCCTCAATCCTCAAACCTCAATCCTCAACCGTCAGTCCTCGTCCTCAATCCTCAAACCTCAATCCTCAATCCTCAATATTCAATCATCAATCTTCAATCCTCAATCCTCAATCCTCAATCCTAATTCCTCAATCCTCATTCTTCAATCCTCAATACCCAATCCTCAATTTCAATCCTCAATCCTCAATCCTCAATTCTCAATCCTCAATCCTCAGTCCTCAGTCCTCAAACCGCAATCCTCAACCCTCAGCCCTCATCCTCCATCCTCAATCCTCAATACTCAATCCTCAAACCTCAATCCTCAATCCTCAATAATCAATAATCAATACTCAATCTTCAATCCTCAATCCTCAAACCTCAATCCTCAATCCTCAATCCTCAATCCTCAATCCCCATTCCTCAAACCTCAATCCTCAACCCTCAGTCTTCATCCTCAATTCTCAATTCTCAATCCTCAATCCTCAATCCTTAATCTTCAATCCTCAATAATCAATCTCCGATTCTAGGTCCTCAATCCCCAACCTTCAATCGTTAATCCTCAATCTTCAATCCTCAATCCCCAGTCATCAATCTTCAATCCTCAATGCTCAAGCCTCAATCCTCAATCCTCAGTCCTCAATCCCCAATCCTCAATCCTCAAACCTCAATCCTCAACCGTCAGTCCTCGTCCTCAATCCTCAAACCTCAATCCTCAATACTCAATATTCAATCATCAATACTCAATCTTCAATCCTCAATCTTCAATCCTCAATCCTCATTCCTCAATCCTCAATCCTCAACCCTCAGTCCTCATACTCAATTCTCAATCCTCAATCCTCAATCCTCAATCTTCAATCGTCAATAATCAATCTCCAATCCTCAATCCTCAATCCTCGATCCTCAATCATCAGGCATCAGTGCTCAATCTTCAATACTCAATCTTCTATACTCAATCTTCAATCCTCAATCCTCAATCCTCAATCCTCAATCCTCAATCCTCAATCCTCAATATTCAATCATCAATACTCAATCTTCAATCGTCAATCCTCAATCCTCAATCCTCAATCCTCAATCCTCAATCCTCAATCCTCAATCCTCAATCCTCAATCTTCAACCCTGAATCCTCATTCCTCAATACTCAATCCTCAATCTTCAATCCTCAATACTGAGTCTTCAATCCTCAATCCTCAATCTTCAATACTCAATCCTCAATCCTCAATCCTCAATCCTCAATCCTCAATATTCAATCCTCAATACCCACTCCTCAATCTTCAATCCTCAATCCTCAATCCTCAATCCTAATTCCTCAATGCTCATTCTTCAATGCTCAATACCCAATCCTCAATTTCAATCCTCAATCCTCAATCCTCAATTCTCAATCCTCAATCCTCAGTCCTCAGTCCTCAAACCGCAATCCTCAACCCTCAGCCCTCATCCTCCATCCTCAATCCTCAATCCTCAACCCTCAATCTTCAATCCTCAATAATCAATCTCCGATCCTAGGTCTTCAATCCCCAACCTTCAATCGTTAATCCTCAATCTTCAATCCTCAATCCCCAGTCATCAATCTTCAATCCTCAATGCTCAATCCTCAATCCTCAATCCTCAGTCCTCAATCCCCAATCCTCAATCCTCAAACCTCAATCCTCAACCGTCAGTCCTCGTCCTCAATCCTCAAACCTCAATCCTCAATCCTCAATATTCAATCATCAATCTTCAATCCTCAATCCTCAATCCTCAATCCTAATTCCTCAATCCTCATTCTTCAATCCTCAATACCCAATCCTCAATTTCAATCCTCAATCCTCAATCCTCAATTCTCAATCCTCAATCCTCAGTCCTCAGTCCTCAAACCGCAATCCTCAACCCTCAGCCCTCATCCTCCATCCTCAATCCTCAATCCTCAATCCTCAAACCTCAATCCTCAATCCTCAATAATCAATCATCAATACTCAATCTTCAATACTCAATCCTCAATCCTCAATCCTCAATCCTCAATCCTCAATATTCAATCCTCAATACCCACTCCTCAATCTTCAATCCTCGATCCTCAATCCTCAATCCTAATTCCTCAATGCTCATTCTTCAATCCTCAATACCCAATCCTCAATTTCAATCCTCAATCCTCAATCCTCAATTCTCAATCCTCAATCCTCAGTCCTCAGTCCTCAAACCGCAGTCCTCAACCCTCAGCTCTCATCCTCCATCCTCAATCCTCAATCCTCAATCCTCAATCTTCAATCCTCTATTCTCAATCTTCAATCCTCGATCCTGAATCACCAATCCACAATCCTCAATCCTCAGGCATCAATACTCAATCTTCAATACTCAATCCCCAGTCATCAATCTTCAATCCTCAATGCTCAATCCTCAATCCTCAATCCTCAGTCCTCAATCCCCAATCCTCAATCCTCAAATCTCAATCCTCAACCGTAAGTCCTCGTCCTCAATCCTCAAACCTCAATCCTCAATCCTCAATATTCAATCATAAATCTTCAATCCTCAATCCTCAATCCTCAATCCTAATTCCTCAATCCTCATTCTTCAATCCTCAATACCCAATCCTCAATTTCAATCCTCAATCCTGAATCCTCAATTCTCAATCCTCAATCCTCAGTCCTCAGTCCTCAAACCGCAATCCTCAACCCTCAGCCCTCATCCTCCATCCTCAATCCTCAATCCTCAATCCTCAATCCTCAATCCTCAATCCTCAATAATCAATCATCAATACTCAATCTTCAATCCTCAATCCTCAAACCTCAATCCTCAATCCTCAATCCTCAATCCTCAATCCCCATTCCTCAAACCTCAATCCTCAACCCTCAGTCTTCACCCTCAATTCTCAATTCTCAATCCTCAATCCTCAATCCTTAATCTTCAATCCTCAATAATCAATCTCCGATTCTAGGTCCTCAATCCCCAACCATCAATCGTTAACACTCAATCTTCAATCCTCAATCCCCAGTCATCAATCTTCAATCCTCAATGCTCAATCCTCAATCCTCAATCCTCAGTCCTCAATCCCCAATCCTCAATCCTCAAACCTCAATCCTCAACCGTCAGTCCTCGTCCTCAATCCTCAAACCTCAATCCTCAATCCTCAATATTCAATCATCAATACTCAATCTTCAATCCTCAATCCTCAAACCTCAATCCTCAATCCTCATTCTTCAACCCTAAATACACAATCCTCAATCTTCAATCCTCAATCCTCATTCCTCAAACCTCAATCCTCAACCCTCAGCCCTCATCCTCCATCCTCAATCCTCAATCCTCAATCCTCAATCTTCAATCCTCAATAATCAATCTCCGATCCTAGGTCTTCAATCCCCAACCTTCAATCGTTAATCCTCAATCTTCAATCCTCAATCCCCAGTCATCAATCTTCAATCCTCAATGCTCAATCCTCAATCCTCAATCCTCAGTCCTCAATCCCCAATCCTCAATCCTCAAACCTCAATCCTCAACCGTCAGTCCTCGTCCTCAATCCTCAAACCTCAATCCTCAATCCTCAATATTCAATCATCAATCTTCAATCCTCAATCCTCAATCCTCAATCCTAATTCCTCAATCCTCATTCTTCAATCCTCAATACTGAGTCTTCAATCCTCAATCCTCAATCTTCAATACTCAATCCTCAATCCTCAATCCTCAATCCTCAATCCTCAATATTCAATCCTCAATACCCAATCCTCAATTTCAATCCTCAATCCTCAATCCTCAATTCTCAATCCTCAATCCTCAGTCCTCAGTCCTCAAACCGCAATCCTCAACCCTCAGCCCTCATCCTCCATCCTCAATCCTCAATCCTCAATCCTCAAACCTCAATCCTCAATCCTCAATAATCAATCATCAATACTCAATCTTCAATACTCAATCCTCAATCCTCAATCCTCAATCCTCAACCGTCAGTCCTCGTCCTCAATCCTCAAACCTCAATCCTCAATACTCAATATACAATCATCAATACTCAATCTTCAATCCTCAATCTTCAATCCTCAATCCCCATTCCTCAAACCTCAACCCTCAACCCTCAGTCTTCACCCTCAATTCTCAATTCTCAATCCTCAATCCTCAATCCTTAATCTTCAATCCTCAATAATCAATCTCCGATTCTAGGTCCTCAATCCCCAACCTTCAATCGTTAACCCTCAATCTTCAATCCTCAATCCCCAGTCATCAATCTTCAATCCTCAATGCTCAATCCTCAATCCTCAATCCTCAGTCCTCAATCCCCAATCCTCAATCCTCAAACCTCAATCCTCAACCGTCAGTCCTCGTCCTCAATCCTCAAACCTCAATCCTCAATCCTCAATATTCAATCATCAATACTCAATCTTCAATCCTCAATCCTCAAACCTCAATCCTCAATCCTCATTCTTAAACCCTAAATACACAATCCTCAATCTTCAATCCTCAATCCTCATTCCTCAAACCTCAATCCTCAACCCTCAGCCCTCATCCTCCATCCTCAATCCTCAATCCTCAATCCTCAATCTTCAATCCTCAATAATCAATCTCCGATCCTAGGTCTTCAATCCCCAACCTTCAATCGTTAATCCTCAATCTTCAATCCTCAATCCCCAGTCATCAATCTTCAATCCTCAATGCTCAATCCTCAATCCTCAATCCTCAGTCCTCAATCCCCAATCCTCAATCCTCAAACCTCAATCCTCAACCGTCAGTCCTCGTCCTCAATCCTCAAACCTCAATCCTCAATCCTCAATATTCAATCATCAATCTTCAATCCTCAATCCTCAATCCTCAATCCTAATTCCTCAATCCTCATTCTTCAATCCTCAATACCCAATCCTCAATTTCAATCCTCAATCCTCAATCCTCAATTCTCAATCCTCAATCCTCAGTCCTCAGTCCTCAAACCGCAATCCTCAACCCTCAGCCCTCATCCTCCATCCTCAATCCTCAATACTCAATCCTCAAACCTCAATCCTCAATCCTCAATAATCAATAATCAATACTCAATCTTCAATCCTCAATCCTCAAACCTCAATCCTCAATCCTCAATCCTCAATCCTCAATCCCCATTCCTCAAACCTCAATCCTCAACCCTCAGTCTTCATCCTCAATTCTCAATTCTCAATCCTCAATCCTCAATCCTTAATCTTCAATCCTCAATAATCAATCTCCGATTCTAGGTCCTCAATCCCCAACCTTCAATCGTTAATCCTCAATCTTCAATCCTCAATCCCCAGTCATCAATCTTCAATCCTCAATGCTCAAGCCTCAATCCTCAATCCTCAGTCCTCAATCCCCAATCCTCAATCCTCAAACCTCAATCCTCAACCGTCAGTCCTCGTCCTCAATCCTCAAACCTCAATCCTCAATACTCAATATTCAATCATCAATACTCAATCTTCAATCCTCAATCTTCAATCCTCAATCCTCATTCCTCAATCCTCAATCCTCAACCCTCAGTCCTCATACTCAATTCTCAATCCTCAATCCTCAATCCTCAATCTTCAATCGTCAATAATCAATCTCCAATCCTCAATCCTCAATCCTCGATCCTCAATCATCAGGCATCAGTGCTCAATCTTCAATACTCAATCTTCTATACTCAATCTTCAATCCTCAATCCTCAATCCTCAATCCTCAATCCTCAATCCTCAATCCTCAATATTCAATCATCAATACTCAATCTTCAATCGTCAATCCTCAATCCTCAATCCTCAATCCTCAATCCTCAATATTCAATCCTCAATCCTCAATCCTCAATCTTCAACCCTGAATCCTCATTCCTCAATACTCAATCCTCAATCTTCAATCCTCAATACTGAGTCTTCAATCCTCAATCCTCAATCTTCAATACTCAATCCTCAATCCTCAATCCTCAATCCTCAATCCTCAATATTCAATCCTCAATACCCACTCCTCAATCTTCAATCCTCAATCTTCAATCCTCAATCCTAATTCCTCAATGCTCATTCTTCAATGCTCAATACCCAATCCTCAATTTCAATCCTCAATCCTCAATCCTCAATTCTCAATCCTCAATCCTCAGTCCTCAGTCCTCAAACCGCAATCCTCAACCCTCAGCCCTCATCCTCCATCCTCAATCCTCAATCCTCAACCCTCAATCTTCAATCCTCAATAATCAATCTCCGATCCTAGGTCTTCAATCCCCAACCTTCAATCGTTAATCCTCAATCTTCAATCCTCAATCCCCAGTCATCAATCTTCAATCCTCAATGCTCAATCCTCAATCCTCAATCCTCAGTCCTCAATCCCCAATCCTCAATCCTCAAACCTCAATCCTCAACCGTCAGTCCTCGTCCTCAATCCTCAAACCTCAATCCTCAATCCTCAATATTCAATCATCAATCTTCAATCCTCAATCCTCAATCCTCAATCCTAATTCCTCAATCCTCATTCTTCAATCCTCAATACCCAATCCTCAATTTCAATCCTCAATCCTCAATCCTCAATTCTCAATCCTCAATCCTCAGTCCTCAGTCCTCAAACCGCAATCCTCAACCCTCAGCCCTCATCCTCCATCCTCAATCCTCAATCCTCAATCCTCAAACCTCAATCCTCAATCCTCAATAATCAATCATCAATACTCAATCTTCAATACTCAATCCTCAATCCTCAATCCTCAATCCTCAATCCTCAATATTCAATCCTCAATACCCACTCCTCAATCTTCAATCCTCGATCCTCAATCCTCAATCCTAATTCCTCAATGCTCATTCTTCAATCCTCAATACCCAATCCTCAATTTCAATCCTCAATCCTCAATCCTCAATTCTCAATCCTCAATCCTCAGTCCTCAGTCCTCAAACCGCAGTCCTCAACCCTCAGCTCTCATCCTCCATCCTCAATCCTCAATCCTCAATCCTCAATCTTCAATCCTCTATTCTCAATCTTCAATCCTCGATCCTGAATCACCAATCCACAATCCTCAATCCTCAGGCATCAATACTCAATCTTCAATACTCAATCCCCAGTCATCAATCTTCAATCCTCAATGCTCAATCCTCAATCCTCAATCCTCAGTCCTCAATCCCCAATCCTCAATCCTCAAATCTCAATCCTCAACCGTAAGTCCTCGTCCTCAATCCTCAAACCTCAATCCTCAATCCTCAATATTCAATCATAAATCTTCAATCCTCAATCCTCAATCCTCAATCCTAATTCCTCAATCCTCATTCTTCAATCCTCAATACCCAATCCTCAATTTCAATCCTCAATCCTGAATCCTCAATTCTCAATCCTCAATCCTCAGTCCTCAGTCCTCAAACCGCAATCCTCAACCCTCAGCCGTCATCCTCCATCCTCAATCCTCAATCCTCAATCCTCAATCCTCAATCCTCAATCCTCAATAATCAATCATCAATACTCAATCTTCAATCCTCAATCCTCAAACCTCAATCCTCAATCCTCAATCCTCAATCCTCAATCCCCATTCCTCAAACCTCAATCCTCAACCCTCAGTCTTCACCCTCAATTCTCAATTCTCAATCCTCAATCCTCAATCCTTAATCTTCAATCCTCAATAATCAATCTCCGATTCTAGGTCCTCAATCCCCAACCATCAATCGTTAACACTCAATCTTCAATCCTCAATCCCCAGTCATCAATCTTCAATCCTCAATGCTCAATCCTCAATCCTCAATCCTCAGTCCTCAATCCCCAATCCTCAATCCTCAAACCTCAATCCTCAACCGTCAGTCCTCGTCCTCAATCCTCAAACCTCAATCCTCAATCCTCAATATTCAATCATCAATACTCAATCTTCAATCCTCAATCCTCAAACCTCAATCCTCAATCCTCATTCTTCAACCCTAAATACACAATCCTCAATCTTCAATCCTCAATCCTCATTCCTCAAACCTCAATCCTCAACCCTCAGCCCTCATCCTCCATCCTCAATCCTCAATCCTCAATCCTCAATCTTCAATCCTCAATAATCAATCTCCGATCCTAGGTCTTCAATCCCCAACCTTCAATCGTTAATCCTCAATCTTCAATCCTCAATCCCCAGTCATCAATCTTCAATCCTCAATGCTCAATCCTCAATCCTCAATCCTCAGTCCTCAATCCCCAATCCTCAATCCTCAAACCTCAATCCTCAACCGTCAGTCCTCGTCCTCAATCCTCAAACCTCAATCCTCAATCCTCAATATTCAATCATCAATCTTCAATCCTCAATCCTCAATCCTCAATCCTAATTCCTCAATCCTCATTCTTCAATCCTCAATACTGAGTCTTCAATCCTCAATCCTCAATCTTCAATACTCAATCCTCAATCCTCAATCCTCAATCCTCAATCCTCAATATTCAATCCTCAATACCCAATCCTCAATTTCAATCCTCAATCCTCAATCCTCAATTCTCAATCCTCAATCCTCAGTCCTCAGTCCTCAAACCGCAATCCTCAACCCTCAGCCCTCATCCTCCATCCTCAATCCTCAATCCTCAATCCTCAAACCTCAATCCTCAATCCTCAATAATCAATCATCAATACTCAATCTTCAATACTCAATCCTCAATCCTCAATCCTCAATCCTCAACCGTCAGTCCTCGTCCTCAATCCTCAAACCTCAATCCTCAATACTCAATATACAATCATCAATACTCAATCTTCAATCCTCAATCTTCAATCCTCAATCCCCATTCCTCAAACCTCAACCCTCAACCCTCAGTCTTCACCCTCAATTCTCAATTCTCAATCCTCAATCCTCAATCCTTAATCTTCAATCCTCAATAATCAATCTCCGATTCTAGGTCCTCAATCCCCAACCTTCAATCGTTAACCCTCAATCTTCAATCCTCAATCCCCAGTCATCAATCTTCAATCCTCAATGCTCAATCCTCAATCCTCAATCCTCAGTCCTCAATCCCCAATCCTCAATCCTCAAACCTCAATCCTCAACCGTCAGTCCTCGTCCTCAATCCTCAAACCTCAATCCTCAATCCTCAATATTCAATCATCAATACTCAATCTTCAATCCTCAATCCTCAAACCTCAATCCTCAATCCTCATTCTTCAACCCTAAATACACAATCCTCAATCTTCAATCCTCAATCCTCATTCCTCAAACCTCAATCCTCAACCCTCAGCCCTCATCCTCCATCCTCAATCCTCAATCCTCAATCCTCAATCTTCAATCCTCAATAATCAATCTCCGATCCTAGGTCTTCAATCCCCAACCTTCAATCGTTAATCCTCAATCTTCAATCCTCAATCCCCAGTCATCAATCTTCAATCCTCAATGCTCAATCCTCAATCCTCAATCCTCAGTCCTCAATCCCCAATCCTCAATCCTCAAACCTCAATCCTCAACCGTCAGTCCTCGTCCTCAATCCTCAAACCTCAATCCTCAATCCTCAATATTCAATCATCAATCTTCAATCCTCAATCCTCAATCCTCAATCCTAATTCCTCAATCCTCATTCTTCAATCCTCAATACCCAATCCTCAATTTCAATCCTCAATCCTCAATCCTCAATTCTCAATCCTCAATCCTCAGTCCTCAGTCCTCAAACCGCAATCCTCAACCCTCAGCCCTCATCCTCCATCCTCAATCCTCAATACTCAATCCTCAAACCTCAATCCTCAATCCTCAGTAATCAATAATCAATACTCAATCTTCAATCCTCAATCCTCAAACCTCAATCCTCAATCCTCAATCCTCAATCCTCAATCCCCATTCCTCAAACCTCAATCCTCAACCCTCAGTCTTCATCCTCAATTCTCAATTCTCAATCCTCAATCCTCAATCCTTAATCTTCAATCCTCAATAATCAATCTCCGATTCTAGGTCCTCAATCCCCAACCTTCAATCGTTAATCCTCAATCTTCAATCCTCAATCCCCAGTCATCAATCTTCAATCCTCAATGCTCAAGCCTCAATCCTCAATCCTCAGTCCTCAATCCCCAATCCTCAATCCTCAAACCTCAATCCTCAACCGTCAGTCCTCGTCCTCAATCCTCAAACCTCAATCCTCAATACTCAATATTCAATCATCAATACTCAATCTTCAATCCTCAATCTTCAATCCTCAATCCTCATTCCTCAATCCTCAATCCTCAACCCTCAGTCCTCATACTCAATTCTCAATCCTCAATCCTCAATCCTCAATCTTCAATCGTCAATAATCAATCTCCAATCCTCAATCCTCAATCCTCGATCCTCAATCATCAGGCATCAGTGCTCAATCTTCAATACTCAATCTTCTATACTCAATCTTCAATCCTCAATCCTCAATCCTCAATCCTCAATCCTCAATCCTCAATCCTCAATATTCAATCATCAATACTCAATCTTCAATCGTCAATCCTCAATCCTCAATCCTCAATCCTCAATCCTCAATCCTCAATCCTCAATCCTCAATCCTCAATCTTCAACCCTGAATCCTCATTCCTCAATACTCAATCCTCAATCTTCAATCCTCAATACTGAGTCTTCAATCCTCAATCCTCAATCTTCAATACTCAATCCTCAATCCTCAATCCTCAATCCTCAATCCTCAATATTCAATCCTCAATACCCACTCCTCAATCTTCAATCCTCAATCTTCAATCCTCAATCCTAATTCCTCAATGCTCATTCTTCAATGCTCAATACCCAATCCTCAATTTCAATCCTCAATCCTCAATCCTCAATTCTCAATCCTCAATCCTCAGTCCTCAGTCCTCAAACCGCAATCCTCAACCCTCAGCCCTCATCCTCCATCCTCAATCCTCAATCCTCAACCCTCAATCTTCAATCCTCAATAATCAATCTCCGATCCTAGGTCTTCAATCCCCAACCTTCAATCGTTAATCCTCAATCTTCAATCCTCAATCCCCAGTCATCAATCTTCAATCCTCAATGCTCAATCCTCAATCCTCAATCCTCAGTCCTCAATCCCCAATCCTCAATCCTCAAACCTCAATCCTCAACCGTCAGTCCTCGTCCTCAATCCTCAAACCTCAATCCTCAATCCTCAATATTCAATCATCAATCTTCAATCCTCAATCCTCAATCCTCAATCCTAATTCCTCAATCCTCATTCTTCAATCCTCAATACCCAATCCTCAATTTCAATCCTCAATCCTCAATCCTCAATTCTCAATCCTCAATCCTCAGTCCTCAGTCCTCAAACCGCAATCCTCAACCCTCAGCCCTCATCCTCCATCCTCAATCCTCAATCCTCAATCCTCAAACCTCAATCCTCAATCCTCAATAATCAATCATCAATACTCAATCTTCAATACTCAATCCTCAATCCTCAATCCTCAATCCTCAATCCTCAATATTCAATCCTCAATACCCACTCCTCAATCTTCAATCCTCGATCCTCAATCCTCAATCCTAATTCCTCAATGCTCATTCTTCAATCCTCAATACCCAATCCTCAATTTCAATCCTCAATCCTCAATCCTCAATTCTCAATCCTCAATCCTCAGTCCTCAGTCCTCAAACCGCAGTCCTCAACCCTCAGCTCTCATCCTCCATCCTCAATCCTCAATCCTCAATCCTCAATCTTCAATCCTCTATTCTCAATCTTCAATCCTCGATCCTGAATCACCAATCCACAATCCTCAATCCTCAGGCATCAATACTCAATCTTCAATACTCAATCCCCAGTCATCAATCTTCAATCCTCAATGCTCAATCCTCAATCCTCAATCCTCAGTCCTCAATCCCCAATCCTCAATCCTCAAATCTCAATCCTCAACCGTAAGTCCTCGTCCTCAATCCTCAAACCTCAATCCTCAATCCTCAATATTCAATCATAAATCTTCAATCCTCAATCCTCAATCCTCAATCCTAATTCCTCAATCCTCATTCTTCAATCCTCAATACCCAATCCTCAATTTCAATCCTCAATCCTGAATCCTCAATTCTCAATCCTCAATCCTCAGTCCTCAGTCCTCAAACCGCAATCCTCAACCCTCAGCCCTCATCCTCCATCCTCAATCCTCAATCCTCAATCCTCAATCCTCAATCCTCAATCCTCAATAATCAATCATCAATACTCAATCTTCAATCCTCAATCCTCAAACCTCAATCCTCAATCCTCAATCCTCAATCCTCAATCCCCATTCCTCAAACCTCAATCCTCAACCCTCAGTCTTCACCCTCAATTCTCAATTCTCAATCCTCAATCCTCAATCCTTAATCTTCAATCCTCAATAATCAATCTCCGATTCTAGGTCCTCAATCCCCAACCATCAATCGTTAACACTCAATCTTCAATCCTCAATCACCAGTCATCAATCTTCAATCCTCAATGCTCAATCCTCAATCCTCAATCCTCAGTCCTCAATCCCCAATCCTCAATCCTCAAACCTCAATCCTCAACCGTCAGTCCTCGTCCTCAATCCTCAAACCTCAATCCTCAATCCTCAATCCTCAATATTCAATCATCAATACTCAATCTTGAATCCTCAATCCTCAAACCTCAATCCTCAAACCTCATTCTTCAACCCTAAATACACAATCCTCAATCTTCAATCCTCAATCCTCATTCCTCAAACCTCAATCCTCAACCCTCAGTCCTCATATTCAATTCTCAATCCTCAATCCTCAATCCTCAATCTTCTATCGTCAATAATCAATCTCCAATCCTCAATTCTCAATCCTCGATCCTCAATCCTCAGGCATCAATGCTCAATCTTCAATACTCAATCTTCAATCCTCAATCCTCAATCCTCAATCCTCAAACCTCAATCCTCAATCCTCAATATTCAATCATCAATACTCAATCTTCAATCGTCAATCCTTAATCCTCAATCCACAATCCTCAATCCTCAATCCTCAATCCTCAATCCTCAATCCTCAATCCTCAATCTTCAACCCTGAATCCTCATTCCTCAATACTCAATCCTCAATCTTCAATCCTCAATACTGAGTCTTCAATCCTCAATCCTCAATCTTCAATACTCAATCCTCAATCCTCAATCCTCAATCCTCAATCCTCAATATTCAATCCTCAATACCCACTCCTCAATCTTCAATCCTCAACCCTCAATCCTCAATCCTAATTCCTCAATGCTCATTCTTCAATGCTCAATACCCAATCCTCAATTTCAATCCTCAATCCTCAATCCTCAATCCTCAATCCTCAATCCTCAATCCTCAATCTTCAACCCTGAATCCTCATTCCTCAATACTCAATCCTCAATCTTCAATCCTCAATACTGAGTCTTCAATCCTCAATCCTCAATCTTCAATACTCAATCCTCAATCCTCAATCCTCAATCCTCAATCCTCAATATTCAATCCTCAATACCCACTCCTCAATCTTCAATCCTCAATCCACAATCCTCAATCCTAATTCCTCAATGCTCATTCTTCAATCCTCAATACCCAATCCTCAATTTCAATCCTCAATCCTCAATCTTCAATAATCAATCATCAATACTCAATCTTCAATCCTCAATCCTCAAACCTCAATCCTCAATCCTCAATCCTCAATCCTCAATCCCCATTCCTCAAACCTCAATCCTCAACCCTCAGTCTTCACCCTCAATTCTCAATTCTCAATCCTCAATCCTCAATCCTTAATCTTCAATCCTCAATAATCAATCTCCGATTCTAGGTCCTCAATCCCCAACCTTCAATCGTTAACCCTCAATCTTCAATCCTCAATCCCCAGTCATCAATCTTCAATCCTCAATGCTCAATCCTCAATCCTCAATCCTCAGTCCTCAATCCCCAATCCTCAATCCTCAAACCTCAATCCTCAACCGTCAGTCCTCGTCCTCAATCCTCAAACCTCAATCCTCAATCCTCAATATTCAATCATCAATACTCAATCTTCAATCCTCAATCCTCAAACCTCAATCCTCAATCCTCATTCTTCAACCCTAAATACACAATCCTCAATCTTCAATCCTCAATCCTCATTCCTCAAACCTCAATCCTCAACCCTCAGCCCTCATCCTCCATCCTCAATCCTCAATCCTCAATCCTCAATCTTCAATCCTCAATAATCAATCTCCGATCCTAGGTCTTCAATCCCCAACCTTCAATCGTTAATCCTCAATCTTCAATCCTCAATCCCCAGGCATCAATCTTCAATCCTCAATGCTCAATCCTCAATCCTCAATCCTCAGTCCTCAATCCCCAATCCTCAATCCTCAAACCTCAATCCTCAACCGTCAGTCCTCGTCCTCAATCCTCAAACCTCAATCCTCAATCCTCAATATTCAATCATCAATCTTCAATCCTCAATCCTCAATCCTCAATCCTAATTCCTCAATCCTCATTCTTCAATCCTCAATACCCAATCCTCAATTTCAATCCTCAATCCTCAATCCTCAATTCTCAATCCTCAATCCTCAGTCCTCAGTCCTCAAACCGCAATCCTCAACCCTCAGCCCTCATCCTCCATCCTCAATCCTCAATACTCAATCCTCAAACCTCAATCCTCAATCCTCAATAATCAATAATCAATACTCAATCTTCAATCCTCAATCCTCAAACCTCAATCCTCAATCCTCAATCCTCAATCCTCAATCCCCATTCCTCAAACCTCAATCCTCAACCCTCAGTCTTCATCCTCAATTCTCAATTCTCAATCCTCAATCCTCAATCCTTAATCTTCAATCCTCAATAATCAATCTCCGATTCTAGGTCCTCAATCCCCAACCTTCAATCGTTAATCCTCAATCTTCAATCCTCAATCCCCAGTCATCAATCTTCAATCCTCAATGCTCAAGCCTCAATCCTCAATCCTCAGTCCTCAATCCCCAATCCTCAATCCTCAAACCTCAATCCTCAACCGTCAGTCCTCGTCCTCAATCCTCAAACCTCAATCCTCAATACTCAATATTCAATCATCAATACTCAATCTTCAATCCTCAATCTTCAATCCTCAATCCTCATTCCTCAAACCTCAATCCTCAACCCTCAGTCCTCATACTCAATTCTCAATCCTCAATCCTCAATCCTCAATCTTCAATCGTCAATAATCAATCTCCAATCCTCAATCCTCAATCCTCGATCCTCAATCATCAGGCATCAATGCTCAATCTTCAATACTCAATCTTCAATACTCAATCTTCAATCCTCAATCCTCAATCCTCAATCCTCAAACCTCAATCCTCAATCCTCAATATTCAATCATCAATACTCAATCTTCAATCGTCAATCCTCAATCCTCAAACCTCAGTCTTCACCCTCAATTCTCAATTCTCAATCCTCAATCCTCAATCCTTAATCTTCAATCCTCAATAATCAATCTCCGATTCTAGGTCCTCAATCCCCAACCATCAATCGTTAACACTCAATCTTCAATCCTCAATCACCAGTCATCAATCTTCAATCCTCAATGCTCAATCCTCAATCCTCAATCCTCAGTCCTCAATCCCCAATCCTCAATCCTCAAACCTCAATCCTCAACCGTCAGTCCTCGTCCTCAATCCTCAAACCTCAATCCTCAATCCTCAATATTCAATCATCAATACTCAATCTTGAATCCTCAATTCTCAATCCTCAATCCTCAGTCCTCAGTCCTCAAACCGCAATCCTCAACCCTCAGCCCTCATCCTCCATCCTCAATCCTCAATCCTCAATCCTCAAACCTCAATCCTCAATCCTCAATAATCAATCATCAATACTCAATCTTCAATACTCAATCCTCAATCCTCAATCCTCAATCCTCAATCCTCAATATTCAATCCTCAATACCCACTCCTCAATCTTCAATCCTCGATCCTCAATCCTCAATCCTAATTCCTCAATGCTCATTCTTCAATCCTCAATACCCAATCCTCAATTTCAATCCTCAATCCTCAATCCTCAATTCTCAATCCTCAATCCTTAGTCCTCAGTCCTCAAACCGCAACCCTCAACCCTCAGCCCTCATCCTCCATCCTCAATCCTCAATCCTCAATCCTCAAACCTCAATCCTCAATCCTCAATAATCAATCATCAATACTCAATCTTCAATCCTCAATCCTCAAACCTCAATCCTCAATCCTCAATCCTCAATCCTCAATCCCCATTCCTCAAACCTCAATCCTCAACCCTCAGTCTTCACCCTCAATTCTCAATTCTCAATCCTCAATCCTCAATCCTTAATCTTCAATCCTCAATAATCAATCTCCGATTCTAGGTCCTCAATCCCCAACCATCAATCGTTAACACTCAATCTTCAATCCTCAATCACCAGTCATCAATCTTCAATCCTCAATGCTCAATCCTCAATCCTCAATCCTCAGTCCTCAATCCCCAATCCTCAATCCTCAAACCTCAATCCTCAACCGTCAGTCCTCGTCCTCAATCCTCAAACCTCAATCCTCAATCCTCAATATTCAATCATCAATACTCAATCTTGAATCCTCAATCCTCAAACCTCAATCCTCAATCCTCATTCTTCAACCCTAAATACACAATCCTCAATCTTCAATCCTCAATCCTCATTCCTCAAACCTCAATCCTCAACCCTCAGTCCTCATATTCAATTCTCAATCCTCAATCCTCAATCCTCAATCTTCTATCGTCAATAATCAATCTCCAATACTCAATTCTCAATCCTCGATCCTCAATCCTCAGGCATCAATGCTCAATCTTCAATACTCAATCTTCAATCCTCAATCCTCAATCCTCAATCCTCAAACCTCAATCCTCAATCCTCAATATTCAATCATCAATACTCAATCTTCAATCGTCAATCCTTAATCCTCAATCCACAATCCTCAATCCTCAATCCTCAATCCTCAATCCTCAATCCTCAATCCGCAATCTTCAACCCTGAATCCTCATTCCTCAATACTCAATCCTCAATCTTCAATCCTCAATACTGAGTCTTCAATCCTCAATCCTCAATCTTCAATACTCAATCCTCAATCCTCAATCCTCAATCCTCAATCCTCAATATTCAATCCTCAATACCCACTCCTCAATCTTCAATCCTCAACCCTCAATCCTCAATCCTAATTCCTCAATGCTCATTCTTCAATGCTCAATACCCAATCCTCAATTTCAATCCTCAATCCTCAATCCTCAATCCTCAATCCTCAATCCTCAATCCTCAATCTTCAACCCTGAATCCTCATTCCTCAATACTCAATCCTCAATCTTCAATCCTCAATACTGAGTCTTCAATCCTCAATCCTCAATCTTCAATACTCAGTCCTCAATCCTCAATCCTCAATCCTCAATCCTCAATATTCAATCCTCAATACCCACTCCTCAATCTTCAATCCTCAATCCTCAATCCTCAATCCTAATTCCTCAATGCTCATTCTTCAATCCTCAATACCCAATCCTCAATTTCAATCCTCAATCCTCAATCCTCAATTCTCAATCCTCAATCCTCAGTCCTCAGTCCTCAAACCGCAGTCCTCAACCCTCAGCTCTCATCCTCCATCCTCAATCCTCAATCCTCAATCCTCAATCTTCAATCCTCTATTCTCAATCTTCAATCCTCGATCCTGAATCACCAATCCACAATCCTCAATCCTCAGGCATCAATACCCAATCTTCAATACTCAATCCCCAGTCATCTATCTTCAATCCTCAATGCTCAATCCTCAATCCTCAATCCTCAGTCCTCAATCCCCAATCCTCAATCCTCAAATCTCAATCCTCAACCGTAAGTCCTCGTCCTCAATCCTCAAACCTCAATCCTCAATCCTCAATATTCAATCATAAATCTTCAATCCTCAATCCTCAATCCTCAATCCTAATTCCTCAATCCTCATTCTTCAATCCTCAATACCCAATCCTCAATTTCAATCCTCAATCCTGAATCCTCAATTCTCAATCCTCAATCCTCAGTCCTCAGTCCTCAAACCGCTATCCTCAACCCTCAGCCCTCATCCTCCATCCTCAATCCTCAATCCTCAATCCTCAAACCTCAATCCTCAATCCTCAATAATCAATCATCAATACTCAATCTTCAATCCTCAATCCTCAAACCTCAATCCTCAATCCTCAATCCTCAATCCTCAATCCCCATTCCTCAAACCTCAATCCTCAACCCTCAGTCTTCACCCTCAATTCTCAATTCTCAATCCTCAATCCTCAATCCTTAATCTTCAATCCTCAATAATCAATCTCCGATTCTAGGTCCTCAATCCCCAACCTTCAATCGTTAACACTCAATCTTCAATCCTCAATCACCAGTCATCAATCATCAATCCTCAATGCTCAATCCTCAATCCTCAATCCTCAGTCCTCAATCCCCAATCCTCAATCCTCAAACCTCAATCCTCAACCGTCAGTCCTCGTCCTCAATCCTCAAACCTCAATCCTCAATCCTCAATATTCAATCATCAATACTCAATCTTGAATCCTCAATCCTCAAACCTCAATCCTCAATCCTCATTCTTCAACCCTAAATACACAATCCTCAATCTTCAATCCTCAATCCTCATTCCTCAAACCTCAATCCTCAACCCTCAGTCCTCATATTCAATTCTCAATCCTCAATCCTCAATCCTCAATCTTCTATCGTCAATAATCAATCTCCAATCCTCAATTCTCAATCCTCGATCCTCAATCCTCAGGCATCAATGCTCAATCTTCAATACTCAATCTTCAATCCTCAATCCTCAATCCTCAATCCTCAAACCTCAATCCTCAATCCTCAATATTCAATCATCAATACTCAATCTTCAATCGTCAATCCTCAATCCTCAATCCTCAATCCTCAATCCTCAATCCTCAATCCCCAATCCTCAATCCTCAATCCTCAATCTTCAACCCTGAATCCTCATTCCTCAATACTCAATCCTCAATCTTCAATCCTCAATACTGAGTCTTCAATCCTCAATCCTCAATCTTCAATACTCAATCCTCAATCCTCAATCCTCAATCCTCAATCCTCAATATTCAATCCTCAATACCCACTCCTCAAATCTTCAATCCTCAATCCTCAATCCTCAATCCTAATTCCTCAATGCTCATTCTTCAATTCTCAATACCCAATCCTCAATCCTCAAACCTCAATCCTCAACCGTCAGTCCTCGTCCTCAATCCTCAAACCTCAATCCTCAATCCTCAATATTCAATCATCAATCTTCAATCCTCAATCCTCAATCCTCAATCCTAATTCCTCAATCCTCATTCTTCAATCCTCAATACCCAATCCTCAATTTCAATCCTCAATCCTCAATCCTCAATTCTCAATCCTCAATCCTCAGTCCTCAGTCCTCAAACCGCAATCCTCAACCCTCAGCCCTCATCCTCCATCCTCAATCCTCAATCCTCAATCCTCAAACCTCAATCCTCAATCCTCAATAATCAATCATCAATACTCAATCTTCAATCCTCAATCCTCAAACCTCAATCCTCAATCCTCAATCCTCAATCCTCAATCCCCATTCCTCAAACCTCAATCCTCAAACCTCAGTCTTCATCCTCAATTCTCAATTCTCAATCCTCAATCCTCAATCCTTAATCTTCAATCCTCAATAATCAATCTCCGATTCTAGGTCCTCAATCCCCAACCTTCAATCGTTAATCCTCAATCTTCAATCCTCAATCCCCAGTCATCAATCTTCTATCCTCAATGCTCAATCCTCAATCCTCAACCCTCAGTCCTCAATCCCCAATCCTCAATCCTCAAACCTCAATCCTCAACCGTCAGTCCTCGTCCTCAATCCTCAAACCTCAATCCTCAATACTCAATATTCAATCATCAATACTCAATCTTCAATCCTCAATCCTCAAACCTCAATCCTCAATCCTCATTCTTCAACCCTAAATACACAATCCTCAATCTTCAATCCTCAATCCTCATTCCTCAAACCTCAATCCTCAACCCTCAGTCCTCATACTCAATTCTCAATCCTCAATCCTCAATCCTCAATCTTCAATCGTCAATAATCAATCTCCAATCCTCAATCCTCAATCCTCGATCCTCAATCCTCAGGCATCAATGCTCAATCTTCAATACTCAATCTTCAATCCTCAATCCTCAATCCTCAGTCCTCAAACCTCAATCCTCAATCCTCAAAATTCAATCATCAATACTCAATCTTCAATCGTCAATCCTCAATCCTCAATCCTCAATCCTCAATCCTCAATCCTCAATCCTCAATCCTCAATCCTCAATCCTCAATCCTCAATCTTCAACCCTGAATCCTGATTCCTCAATACTCAATCCTCAATCTTCAATCCTCAATACTGAGTCTTCAATCCTCAATCCTCAATCTTCAATACTCAATCCTCAATCCTCAATCCTCAATCCTCAATCCTAATTCCTCAATGCTCATTCTTCAATCCTCAATACCCAATCCTCAATTTCAATCCTCAATCCTCAATCCTCAATTCTCAATCCTCAATCCTCAGTCCTCAGTCCTCAAACCGCAGTCCTCAACCCTCAGCCCTCATCCTCCATCCTCAATCCTCAATCCTCAATCCTCAATCTTCAATCCCCAATTCTCAATCTTCAATCCTCGATCCTGAATCACCAATCCACAATCCTCAATCCTCAGGCATCAATACTCAATCTTCAATACTCAATCCCCAGTCATCAATCTTCAATCCTCAATGCTCAATCCTCAATCCTCAATCCTCAGTCCTCAATCCCCAATCCTCAATCCTCAAATCTCAATCCTCAACCGTAAGTCCTCGTCCTCAATCCTCAAACCTCAATCCTCAATCCTCAATATTCAATCATCAATCTTCAATCCTCAATCCTCAATCCTCAATCCTAATTCCTCAATCCTCATTCTTCAATCCTCAATACCCAATCCTCAATTTCAATCCTCAATCCTGAATCCTCAATTCTCAATCCTCAATCCTCAGTCCTCAGTCCTCAAACCGCAATCCTCAACCCTCAGCCCTCATCCTCCATCCTCAATCCTCAATCCTCAATCCTCAAACCTCAATCCTCAATCCTCAATAATCAATCATCAATACTCAATCTTCAATCCTCAATCCTCAAACCTCAATCCTCAATCCTCAATCCTCAATCCTCAATCCCCATTCCTCAAACCTCAATCCTCAACCCTCAGTCATCACCCTCAATTCTCAATTCTCAATCCTCAATCCTCAATCCTTAATCTTCAATCCTCAATAATCAATCTCCGATTCTAGGTCCTCAATCCCCAACCTTCAATCGTTAACCCTCAATCTTCAATCCTCAATCCCCAGTCATCAATCTTCAATCCTCAATGCTCAATCCTCAATCCTCAATCCTCAGTCCTCAGTCCTCAATCTTCAATACTCAAACCTCAATCCTCAACCGTCAGTCCTCGTCCTCAATCCTCAAACCTCAATCCTCAATACTCAATATTCAATCATCAATACTCAATCTTCAATCCTCAATCCTCAAACCTCAATCCTCAATCCTCATTCTTCAACCCTAAATACACAATCCTCAATCTTCAATCCTCAATCCTCATTCCTCAAACCTCAATCCTCAACCCTCAGTCCTCATACTCAATTCTCAATCCTCAATCCTCAATCCTCAATCTTCAATCCTCAATGCTCAATCCTCAATCCTCAATCCTCAGTCCTCAATCCCCAATCCTCAATCCTCAAACCTCAATCCTCAACCGTCAGTCCTCGTCCTCAATCCTCAAACCTCAATCCTCAATCCTCAATATTCAATCATCAATCTTCAATCCTCAATCCTCTATCCTCAATCCTAATTCCTCAATCCTCATTCTTCAATCCTCAATACCCAATCCTCAATTTCAATCCTCAATCCTCAATCCTCAATTCTCAATCCTCAATCCTCAGTCCTCAGTCCTCAAACCGCAATCCTCAACCCTCAGCCCTCATCCTCCATCCTCAATCCTCAATCCTCAATCCTCAAACCTCAATCCTCAATCCTCAATAATCAATCATCAATACTCAATCTTCAATCCTCAATCCTCAAACCTCAATCCTCAATCCTCAATCCTCAATCCTCAATCCCCATTCCTCAAACCTCAATCCTCAACCCTCAGTCTTCATCCTCAATTCTCAATCCTCAATCCTCAATCCTTAATCTTCAATCCTCAATAATCAATCTCCGATTCTAGGTCCTCAATCCCCAACCTTCAATCGTTAATCCTCAATCTTCAATCCTCAATCCCCAGTCATCAATCTTCAATCCTCAATGCTCAAGCCTCAATCCTCAATCCTCAGTCCTCAATCCCCAATCCTCAATCCTCAAACCTCAATCCTCAACCGTCAGTCCTCGTCCTCAATCCTCAAACCTCAATCCTCAATACTCAATATTCAATCATCAATACTCAATCTTCAATCCTCAATCCTCAAACCTCAATCCTCAATCCTCATTCTACAACCCTAAATACACAATCCTCAATCTTCAATCCTCAATCCTCATTCCTCAAACCTCAATCCTCAACCCTCAGTCCTCATACTCAATTCTCAATCCTCAATCCTCAATCCTCAATCTTCAATCGTCAATAATCAATCTCCAATCCTCAATCCTCAATACTCGATCCTCAATCCTCAGGCATCAATGCTCAATCTTCAATACTCAATCTTCAATCCTCAATCCTCAATCCTCAATCCTCAAACCTCAATCCTCAATCCTCAATATTCAATCATCAATACTCAATCTTCAATCGTCAATCCTCAATCCTCAATCCTCAATCCTCAATCCTCAATCCTCAATCCTCAATCTTCAACCCTGAATCCTCATTCCTCAATACTCAATCCTCAATCTTCAATCCTCAATACTGAGTCTTCAATCCTCAATCCTCAATCTTCAATACTCAATCCTCAATCCTCAATCCTCAATCCTCAATCCTCAATATTCAATCCTCAATACCCACTCCTCAATCTTCAATCCTCAATCCTCAATGCTCAATCCTAATTCCTCAATGCTCATTCTTCAATCCTCAATACACAATCCTCAATTTCAATCCTCAATCCTCAATCCTCAATTCTCAATCCTCAATCCTCAGTCCTCAGTCCTCAAACCGCAATCCTCAACCCTCAGCCCTCATCCTCCATCCTCAATCCTCAATCCTCAATCCTCAATCTTCAATCCTCAATTCTCAATCTTCAATCCTCGATCCTGAATCACCAATCCACAATCCTCAATCCTCAGGCATCAATACTCAATCTTCAATACTCAATCCTCAATCCTCAATCCTCAATCCTCAAACCTCAAACCTCAATCCTCAACCGTCAGTCCTCGTCCTCAATCCTCAAACCTCAATCCTCAATCCTCAATATTCAATCATCAATACTCAATCTTCAATCGTCAATCCTCAATCCTCAATCCTCAATCCTCAATCCTCAATCCTCAATCCTCAATCCTCAATCCTCAATCCTCAATCTTCAACCCTGAATCCTCATTCCTCAATACTCAATCCTCAATCTTCAATCCTCAATACTGAGTCTTCAATCCTCAATCCTCAATCTTCAATACTCAATCCTCAATCCTCAATCCTCAATCCTCAATCCTCAATATTCAATCCTCAATACCCACTCCTCAAATCTTCAATCCTCAATCCTCAATCCTCAATCCTAATTCCTCAATGCTCATTCTTCAATTCTCAATACCCAATCCTCAATCCTCAAACCTCAATCCTCAACCGTCAGTCCTCGTCCTCAATCCTCAAACCTCAATCCTCAATCCTCAATATTCAATCATCAATCTTCAATCCTCAATCCTCAATCCTCAATCCTAATTCCTCAATCCTCATTCTTCAATCCTCAATACCCAATCCTCAATTTCAATCCTCAATCCTCAATCCTCAATTCTCAATCCTCAATCCTCAGTCCTCAGTCCTCAAACCGCAATCCTCAACCCTCAGCCCTCATCCTCCATCCTCAATCCTCAATCCTCAATCCTCAAACCTCAATCCTCAATCCTCAATAATCAATCATCAATACTCAATCTTCAATCCTCAATCCTCAAACCTCAATCCTCAATCCTCAATCCTCAATCCTCAATCCCCATTCCTCAAACCTCAATCCTCAAACCTCAGTCTTCATCCTCAATTCTCAATTCTCAATCCTCAATCCTCAATCCTTAATCTTCAATCCTCAATAATCAATCTCCGATTCTAGGTCCTCAATCCCCAACCTTCAATCGTTAATCCTCAATCTTCAATCCTCAATCCCCAGTCATCAATCTTCTATCCTCAATGCTCAATCCTCAATCCTCAATCCTCAGTCCTCAATCCCCAATCCTCAATCCTCAAACCTCAATCCTCAACCGTCAGTCCTCGTCCTCAATCCTCAAACCTCAATCCTCAATACTCAATATTCAATCATCAATACTCAATCTTCAATCCTCAATCCTCAAACCTCAATCCTCAATCCTCATTCTTCAACCCTAAATACACAATCCTCAATCTTCAATCCTCAATCCTCATTCCTCAAACCTCAATCCTCAACCCTCAGTCCTCATACTCAATTCTCAATCCTCAATCCTCAATCCTCAATCTTCAATCGTCAATAATCAATCTCCAATCCTCAATCCTCAATCCTCGATCCTCAATCCTCAGGCATCAATGCTCAATCTTCAATACTCAATCTTCAATCCTCAATCCTCAATCCTCAGTCCTCAAACCTCAATCCTCAATCCTCAAAATTCAATCATCAATACTCAATCTTCAATCGTCAATCCTCAATCCTCAATCCTCAATCCTCAATCCTCAATCCTCAATCCTCAATCCTCAATCCTCAATCCTCAATCCTCAATCTTCAACCCTGAATCCTGATTCCTCAATACTCAATCCTCAATCTTCAATCCTCAATACTGAGTCTTCAATCCTCAATCCTCAATCTTCAATACTCAATCCTCAATCCTCAATCCTCAATCCTCAATCCTAATTCCTCAATGCTCATTCTTCAATCCTCAATACCCAATCCTCAATTTCAATCCTCAATCCTCAATCCTCAATTCTCAATCCTCAATCCTCAGTCCTCAGTCCTCAAACCGCAGTCCTCAACCCTCAGCCCTCATCCTCCATCCTCAATCCTCAATCCTCAATCCTCAATCTTCAATCCCCAATTCTCAATCTTCAATCCTCGATCCTGAATCACCAATCCACAATCCTCAATCCTCAGGCATCAATACTCAATCTTCAATACTCAATCCCCAGTCATCAATCTTCAATCCTCAATGCTCAATCCTCAATCCTCAATCCTCAGTCCTCAAACCGCAATCCTCAACCCTCAGCCCTCATCCTCCATCCTCAATCCTCAATCCTCAATCCTCAAACCTCAATCCTCAATCCTCAATAATCAATCATCAATACTCAATCTTCAATCCTCAATCCTCAAACCTCAATCCTCAATCCTCAATCCTCAATCCTCAATCCCCATTCCTCAAACCTCAATCCTCAAACCTCAGTCTTCATCCTCAATTCTCAATTCTCAATCCTCAATCCTCAATTCTTAATCTTCAATCCTCAATAATCAATCTCCGATTCTAGGTCCTCAATCCCCAACCTTCAATCGTTAATCCTCAATCTTCAATCCTCAATCCCCAGTCATCAATCTTCTATCCTCAATGCTCAATCCTCAATCCTCAATCCTCAGTCCTCAATCCCCAATCCTCAATCCTCAAACCTCAATCCTCAACCGTCAGTCCTCGTCCTCAATCCTCAAACCTCAATCCTCAATACTCAATATTCAATCATCAATACTCAATCTTCAATCCTCAATCCTCAAACCTCAATCCTCAATCCTCATTCTTCAACCCTAAATACACAATCCTCAATCTTCAATCCTCAATCCTCATTCCTCAAACCTCAATCCTCAACCCTCAGTCCTCATACTCAATTCTCAATCCTCAATCCTCAATCCTCAATCTTCAATCGTCAATAATCAATCTCCAATCCTCAATCCTCAATCCTCGATCCTCAATCCTCAGGCATCAATGCTCAATCTTCAATACTCAATCTTCAATCCTCAATCCTCAATCCTCAGTCCTCAAACCTCAATCCTCAATCCTCAAAATTCAATCATCAATACTCAATCTTCAATCGTCAATCCTCAATCCTCAATCCTCAATCCTCAATCCTCAATCCTCAATCCTCAATCCTCAATCCTCAATCCTCAATCCTCAATCTTCAACCCTGAATCCTGATTCCTCAATACTCAATCCTCAATCTTCAATCCTCAATACTGAGTCTTCAATCCTCAATCCTCAATCTTCAATACTCAATCCTCAATCCTCAATCCTCAATCCTCAATCCTAATTCCTCAATGCTCATTCTTCAATCCTCAATACCCAATCCTCAATTTCAATCCTCAATCCTCAATCCTCAATTCTCAATCCTCAATCCTCAGTCCTCAGTCCTCAAACCGCAGTCCTCAACCCTCAGCCCTCATCCTCCATCCTCAATCCTCAATCCTCAATCCTCAATCTTCAATCCCCAATTCTCAATCTTCAATCCTCGATCCTGAATCACCAATCCACAATCCTCAATCCTCAGGCATCAATACTCAATCTTCAATACTCAATCCCCAGTCATCAATCTTCAATCCTCAATGCTCAATCCTCAATCCTCAATCCTCAGTCCTCAATCCCCAATCCTCAATCCTCAAATCTCAATCCTCAACCGTAAGTCCTCGTCCTCAATCCTCAAACCTCAATCCTCAATCCTCAATATTCAATCATCAATCTTCAATCCTCAATCCTCAATCCTCAATCCTAATTCCTCAATCCTCATTCTTCAATCCTCAATACCCAATCCTCAATTTCAATCCTCAATCCTGAATCCTCAATTCTCAATCCTCAATCCTCAGTCCTCAGTCCTCAAACCGCAATCCTCAACCCTCAGCCCTCATCCTCCATCCTCAATCCTCAATCCTCAATCCTCAAACCTCAATCCTCAATCCTCAATAATCAATCATCAATACTCAATCTTCAATCCTCAATCCTCAAACCTCAATCCTCAATCCTCAATCCTCAATCCTCAATCCCCATTCCTCAAACCTCAATCCTCAACCCTCAGTCATCACCCTCAATTCTCAATTCTCAATCCTCAATCCTCAATCCTTAATCTTCAATCCTCAATAATCAATCTCCGATTCTAGGTCCTCAATCCCCAACCTTCAATCGTTAACCCTCAATCTTCAATCCTCAATCCCCAGTCATCAATCTTCAATCCTCAATGCTCAATCTTCAATCCTCAATCCTCAGTCCTCAGTCCTCAATCTTCAATACTCAAACCTCAATCCTCAACCGTCAGTCCTCGTCCTCAATCCTCAAACCTCAATCCTCAATACTCAATATTCAATCATCAATACTCAATCTTCAATCCTCAATCCTCAAACCTCAATCCTCAATCCTCATTCTTCAACCCTAAATACACAATCCTCAATCTTCAATCCTCAATCCTCATTCCTCAAACCTCAATCCTCAACCCTCAGTCCTCATACTCAATTCTCAATCCTCAATCCTCAATCCTCAATCTTCAATCCTCAATGCTCAATCCTCAATCCTCAATCCTCAGTCCTCAATCCCCAATCCTCAATCCTCAAACCTCAATCCTCAACCGTCAGTCCTCGTCCTCAATCCTCAAACCTCAATCCTCAATCCTCAATATTCAATCATCAATCTTCAATCCTCAATCCTCTATCCTCAATCCTAATTCCTCAATCCTCATTCTTCAATCCTCAATACCCAATCCTCAATTTCAATCCTCAATCCTCAATCCTCAATTCTCAATCCTCAATCCTCAGTCCTCAGTCCTCAAACCGCAATCCTCAACCCTCAGCCCTCATCCTCCATCCTCAATCCTCAATCCTCAATCCTCAAACCTCAATCCTCAATCCTCAATAATCAATCATCAATACTCAATCTTCAATCCTCAATCCTCAAACCTCAATCCTCAATCCTCAATCCTCAATCCTCAATCCCCATTCCTCAAACCTCAATCCTCAACCCTCAGTCTTCATCCTCAATTCTCAATCCTCAATCCTCAATCCTTAATCTTCAATCCTCAATAATCAATCTCCGATTCTAGGTCCTCAATCCCCAACCTTCAATCGTTAATCCTCAATCTTCAATCCTCAATCCCCAGTCATCAATCTTCAATCCTCAATGCTCAAGCCTCAATCCTCAATCCTCAGTCCTCAATCCCCAATCCTCAATCCTCAAACCTCAATCCTCAACCGTCAGTCCTCGTCCTCAATCCTCAAACCTCAATCCTCAATACTCAATATTCAATCATCAATACTCAATCTTCAATCCTCAATCCTCAAACCTCAATCCTCAATCCTCATTCTACAACCCTAAATACACAATCCTCAATCTTCAATCCTCAATCCTCATTCCTCAAACCTCAATCCTCAACCCTCAGTCCTCATACTCAATTCTCAATCCTCAATCCTCAATCCTCAATCTTCAATCGTCAATAATCAATCTCCAATCCTCAATCCTCAATACTCGATCCTCAATCCTCAGGCATCAATGCTCAATCTTCAATACTCAATCTTCAATCCTCAATCCTCAATCCTCAATCCTCAAACCTCAATCCTCAATCCTCAATATTCAATCATCAATACTCAATCTTCAATCGTCAATCCTCAATCCTCAATCCTCAATCCTCAATCCTCAATCCTCAATCCTCAATCTTCAACCCTGAATCCTCATTCCTCAATACTCAATCCTCAATCTTCAATCCTCAATACTGAGTCTTCAATCCTCAATCCTCAATCTTCAATACTCAATCCTCAATCCTCAATCCTCAATCCTCAATCCTCAATATTCAATCCTCAATACCCACTCCTCAATCTTCAATCCTCAATCCTCAATGCTCAATCCTAATTCCTCAATGCTCATTCTTCAATCCTCAATACACAATCCTCAATTTCAATCCTCAATCCTCAATCCTCAATTCTCAATCCTCAATCCTCAGTCCTCAGTCCTCAAACCGCAATCCTCAACCCTCAGCCCTCATCCTCCATCCTCAATCCTCAATCCTCAATCCTCAATCTTCAATCCTCAATTCTCAATCTTCAATCCTCGATCCTGAATCACCAATCCACAATCCTCAATCCTCAGGCATCAATACTCAATCTTCAATACTCAATCCTCAATCCTCAATCCTCAATCCTCAATCCTCAATCCTCAATCCTCAAGCCTCAATCCTCATTCCTCAAACCTCAATCCACAACCCTCAGTCCTCTTACTCAATTCTGAATTCTCAATCATCAATCCTCAATCCTCAATCTGCTATCCTCTATAATCAATCTCTAATTCTAGATCCTCAATCCCCAATCTTCGATCCTCAATCCTCAATCTTCAATCCCGAATCCCCTGTACTCAATCTTCAATCCTCAATGCTCAATCCTCAATCCTCAATCCTCAGTCCTCGGTCCTCAATCTTCAATCCTCAAACATCAATCCTCATTCCTCAAACCTCAATCCTCAACCCTCAGTCCTCATCCTCAATTCTCAATTCTCAATCCTCAATCCTGAATCCTCAGACCTCAAACATCAATATTCAACCCTCAGTCCTCGTCCTCAATCCACAACCCTCAATCCTCAGTCCTCAATATTCAATCATCAATATTCAATCTTCAATCCTCAATCCTCAATCCTCAATCCTCAATACTCAATCCTCAATCTTCAAACCTGAATCCTCAATCCTCAATACTCAGTCCTCAATCTTCAATCCTCAATACTCAATCTTCAATCCTCAATCATCAATCCTCAATCCTCAATCCTCAATCTTCAATCCTCAACACTAATCTTCAATCCTCAATCCACAATCCTCAATCCTCAATCCTCATTCTTCAATCCTCAATACCCAATCCTCAATCTTCAATCCTCAATCCTCAATCTTCAATCCTAATTGCTCAATCCTCATTCTTCAATCCTCAATACCCACTCCTCAATCTTCAATCCTCAATCCTCAATCCTCAATCCTAATTCCTCAATCCTCATTCTTCAATCCTCAATACCCAATCCTCAATTTCAATCCTCAATCCTCAATCCTCAATTCTCAATCCTCAATCCTCAGTCCACAGTCCTCTAACCGCAATCCTCAACACTCAGCCCTCATCCTCCATCCTCAATCCTCAATCCTCAATCCTCAATCTTCAATCCTCAATTCTCAATCTTCAATCCTCGATCCTGAATCATCAATCCACAATCCTCAATCCTCAGGCATCAATACTCAATCTTCAATACTCAATCCTCAATCCTCAATCCTCAATCCTCAATCCTCAATCCTCAACCCTCAATCCTCATTCCTCAAACCTCAATCCTGAACCCTCAGTCCTCATACTCAATTCTCAATTCTCAATCCTCAATCCTGAATCCTCAACCTTCAATCCTCATTAATCAATCTCCAATTCTAGATCCTCAATCCCCAATCTTCAATCCTCAATCCTCAATCCTCAATCCCGAATCCCCTGTACTCAATCTTCAATCCTCAATGCGCAATCCTCAATCCTCAATCCTCAGTCCTCAGTCCTCAATCTTCAATACTCAAACCTCAATCCTCAACCGTCAGTCCTCATTCTCCATCCTCAATCCTCAATCCTCAATCCTCAATCTTCAATCCCCAATACTCAATCTTCAATCCTCAATCCTCAATCCTCAATCCTCAATCCTCAATCCTCAGGCATCAATCCTCAATCTTCAATCCTCAATAATCAATCTCCGATCCTAGATCCTCAATCCCCAATCTTCAGTCGTTAATCCTCAATATTCAATGCTCAATCCTCAACTCTCAGTCTTCATCCTCAATTCTCAATTCTCAATCCTCAATCCCCTATCCTTAATCTTCAATCCTCAATAATCAATCTCCGATTCTAGGTCCTCAATCCCCAACCTTCAATCGTTAATCCTCAATCTTCAATCCTCAATCCCCAGTCATCAATCTTCTATCCTCAATGCTCAATCCTCAATCCTCAATCCTCAGTCCTCAATCCCGAATCCTCAATCCTCAAACCTCAATCCTCAACTGTCAGTCCTCGTCCTCAATCCTCAAACCTCAATCCTCAATACTCAATATTCAATCATCAATACTCAATCTTCAATCCTCAATCCTCAAACCTCAATCCTCAATCCTCATTCTTCAACCCTAAATACACAATCCTCAATCTTCAATCCTCAATCCTCATTCCTCAAACCTCAATCCTCAACCCTCAGTCCTAATTCCTCAATGCTCATTCTTCAATCCACAATACCCAATCCTCAATTTCAATCCTCAATCCTCAATCCTCAATTCTCAATCCTCAATCCTCAGTCCTCAGTCCTCAATCCTCAATCTTCAATCCTCAATTCTCAATCTTCAATCCTCGATCCTGAATCACGAATCCACAATCCTCAATCCTCAGGCATCAATACTCAATCTTCAATACTCAATCCCCAGTCATCAATCTTCAATCCTCAATGCTCAATCCTCAATCCTCAATCCTCAGTCCTCAATCCCCAATCCTCAATCCTCAAACCTCAATCCTCAACCGTAAGTCCTCGTCCTCAATCCTCAAACCTCAATCCTCAATCCTCAATATTCAATCATCAATCTTCAATCCTCAATCCTCAATCCTCAATCCTAATTCCTCAATCCTCATTCTTCAATCCTCAATACCCAATCCTCAATTTCAATCCTCAATCCTGAATCCTCAATTCTCAATCCTCAATCCTCAGTCCTCAGTCCTCAAACCGCAATCCTCAACCCTCAGCCCTCATCCTCCATCCTCAATCCTCAATCCTCAATCCTCAAACCTCAATCCTCAATCCTCAATAATCAATCATCAATACTCAATCTTCAATCCTCAATCCTCAAACCTCAATCCTCAATCCTCAATCCTCAATCCTCAATCCCCATTCCTCAAACCTCAATCCTCAACCCTCAGTCTTCACCCTCAATTCTCAATTCTCAATCCTCAATCCTCAATCCTTAATCTTCAATCCTCAATAATCAATCTCCGATTCTAGGTCCTGAATCCCCAACCTTCAATCGTTTATCCTCAATCTTCAATCCTCAATCCCCAGTCATCAATCTTCAATCCTCAATGCTCAATCTTCAATCCTCAATCCTCAATTTTCAATACTCAATCCTCAATCCTCAATCCTCAATCCTCAATCCTCAGTATTCAATCCTCAATACCCACTCCTCAATCTTCAATCCTCAATCCTCAATCCTCAATCCTAATTCATCAATGCTCATTCTTCAATCCTCAATGCCAATCCTCAATTTCAATAATCAATCCTCAATCCTCAATTCTCAATCCTCAATCCTCAGTCCTCAGTCCTCAAACCGCAATCCTCAACCCTCAGCCCTCATCCTCCATCCTCAGTCCTCAATCCTCAATCCTCAATCTTCAATCCTCAATTCTCAATCTTCAATCCTCGATCCTGAATCACCAATCCACAATCCTCAATCCTCAGGCATCAATACTCAATCTTCAATACTCAATCCTCAATCCTCAATCCTCAATCCTCAATCCTCAATCCTCAATCCTCAACCCTCAATCCTCATTCCTCAAACCTCAATCCACAACCCTCAGTCCTCTTACTCAATTCTGAATTCTCAATCCTCAATCCTCAATCCTCAATCTTCAATCCTCTATAATCAATCTCTAATTCTAGATCCTCAATCCCCAATCTTCGATCCTTAATCCTCAATCTTCAATCCCGAATCCCCTGTACTCAATCTTCAATCCTCAATGCTCAATCCTCAATCCTCAATCCTCAGTCCTCAGTCCTCAATCTTCAATCCTCAACCATCAATCCTCATTCCTCAAACCTCAATCCTCAACCCTCAGTCCTCATCATCAATTCTCAATTCTCAATCCTCAATCCTGAATCCTCAGACCTCAAACATCAATATTCAACCCTCAGTCCTCGTCCTCAATCCACAACCCTCAATCCTCAGTCCTCAATATTCAATCATCAATATTCAATCTTCAATCCTCAATCCTCAATCCTCAATCCTCAATACTCAATCCTCAATCTTCAAACCTGAATCCTCAATCCTCAATACTCAGTCCTCAATCTTCAATCCTCAATACTCAATCTTCAATCCTCAATCATCAATCCTCAATCCTCAATCCTCAATCTTCAATCCTCAACACTAATCTTCAATCCTCAATCCACAATCCTCAATCCTCAATCCTCATTCTTCAATCCTCAATACCCAATCCTCAATCTTCAATCCTCAATCCTCAATCTTCAATCCTAATTGCTCAATCCTCATTCTTCAATCCTCAATACCCACTCCTCAATCTTCAATCCTCAATCCTCAATCCTCAATCCTAATTCCTCAATCCTCAATCCTCAATCCTCAGTCCACAGTCCTCAAACTGCAATCCTCAACACTCAGCCCTCATCCTCCATCCTCAAACCTCAATCCTCAATCCTCAATCCTCAATCCTCAATCTTCAATCCTCAATTCTCAATCTTCAATCCTCGATCCTGAATCATCAATCCACAATCCTCAAACCTCAATCCTCAACCCTCAGTCCTCATCCTCAATTCCCAATTCTCAATCCTCAATACTCAATCCTCAATCTTCAATCCTCAATAAACCATCTCCGATCCTAGGTCCTCAATCCCCAACCTTCAATCGTTAATCCTCAATCTTCAATCCTCAATCACCAGTCATCAATCTTCAATCCTCAATGCTCAATCCTCAATCCTCAATCCTCAGTCCTCAATCCCCAATCCTCAATCCTCAAACCTCAATCCTCAACCGTCAGTCCTCGTCCTCAATCCTCAAACCTCAATCCTCAATCCTCAATATTCAATCATCAATACTCAATCTTCAATCCTCAATCCTCAAACCTCAATCCTCAATCCTCAACCCTCAATCATCATTCCTCAAACCTCAATCCTGAACCCTCAGTCCTCATACTCAATTCTCAATTCTCAATCCTCAATCCTCAATCCTTAATCTTCAATCCTCAACAATCAATCTCCGATTCTAGGTCCTCAATCCCCAACCTTCAATCGTTAATCCTCAATCTTCAATCCTCAATCCCCAGTCATCAATCTTCAATCCTCAATGCTCAAGCCTCAATCCTCAATCCTCAGTCCTCAATCCCCAATCCTCAATCCTCAAACCTCAATCCTCAACCGTCAGTCCTCGTCCTCAATCCTCAAACCTCAATCCTCAATACTCAATATTCAATCATCAATACTCAATCTTCAATCCTCAATCCTCAAACCTCAATCCTCAATCCTCATTCTTCAACCCTAAATACACAATCCTCAATCTTCAATCCTCAATCCTCATTCCTCAAACCTCAATCCTCAACCCTCAGTCCTAATTCCTCAATGCTCATTCTTCAATCCACAATACCCAATCCTCAATTTCAATCCTCAATCCTCAATCCTCAATTCTCAATCCTCAATCCTCAGTCCTCAGTCCTCAATCCTCAATCTTCAATCCTCAATTCTCAATCTTCAATCCTCGATCCTGAATCACGAATCCACAATCCTCAATCCTCAGGCATCAATACTCAATCTTCAATACTCAATCCCCAGTCATCAATCTTCAATCCTCAATGCTCAATCCTCAATCCTCAATCCTCAGTCCTCAATCCCCAATCCTCAATCCTCAAACCTCAATCCTCAACCGTAAGTCCTCGTCCTCAATCCTCAAACCTCAATCCTCAATCCTCAATATTCAATCATCAATCTTCAATCCTCAATCCTCAATCCTCAATCCTAATTCCTCAATCCTCATTCTTCAATCCTCAATACCCAATCCTCAATTTCAATCCTCAATCCTGAATCCTCAATTCTCAATCCTCAATCCTCAGTCCTCAGTCCTCAAACCGCAATCCTCAACCCTCAGCCCTCATCCTCCATCCTCAATCCTCAATCCTCAATCCTCAAACCTCAATCCTCAATCCTCAATAATCAATCATCAATACTCAATCTTCAATCCTCAATCCTCAAACCTCAATCCTCAATCCTCAATCCTCAATCCTCAATCCCCATTCCTCAAACCTCAATCCTCAACCCTCAGTCTTCACCCTCAATTCTCAATTCTCAATCCTCAATCCTCAATCCTTAATCTTCAATCCTCAATAATCAATCTCCGATTCTAGGTCCTGAATCCCCAACCTTCAATCGTTTATCCTCAATCTTCAATCCTCAATCCCCAGTCATCAATCTTCAATCCTCAATGCTCAATCTTCAATCCTCAATCCTCAATTTTCAATACTCAATCCTCAATCCTCAATCCTCAATCCTCAATCCTCAGTATTCAATCCTCAATACCCACTCCTCAATCTTCAATCCTCAATCCTCAATCCTCAATCCTAATTCATCAATGCTCATTCTTCAATCCTCAATGCCAATCCTCAATTTCAATAATCAATCCTCAATCCTCAATTCTCAATCCTCAATCCTCAGTCCTCAGTCCTCAAACCGCAATCCTCAACCCTCAGCCCTCATCCTCCATCCTCAGTCCTCAATCCTCAATCCTCAATCTTCAATCCTCAATTCTCAATCTTCAATCCTCGATCCTGAATCACCAATCCACAATCCTCAATCCTCAGGCATCAATACTCAATCTTCAATACTCAATCCTCAATCCTCAATCCTCAATCCTCAATCCTCAATCCTCAATCCTCAACCCTCAATCCTCATTCCTCAAACCTCAATCCACAACCCTCAGTCCTCTTACTCAATTCTGAATTCTCAATCCTCAATCCTCAATCCTCAATCTTCAATCCTCTATAATCAATCTCTAATTCTAGATCCTCAATCCCCAATCTTCGATCCTTAATCCTCAATCTTCAATCCCGAATCCCCTGTACTCAATCTTCAATCCTCAATGCTCAATCCTCAATCCTCAATCCTCAGTCCTCAGTCCTCAATCTTCAATCCTCAACCATCAATCCTCATTCCTCAAACCTCAATCCTCAACCCTCAGTCCTCATCATCAATTCTCAATTCTCAATCCTCAATCCTGAATCCTCAGACCTCAAACATCAATATTCAACCCTCAGTCCTCGTCCTCAATCCACAACCCTCAATCCTCAGTCCTCAATATTCAATCATCAATATTCAATCTTCAATCCTCAATCCTCAATCCTCAATCCTCAATACTCAATCCTCAATCTTCAAACCTGAATCCTCAATCCTCAATACTCAGTCCTCAATCTTCAATCCTCAATACTCAATCTTCAATCCTCAATCATCAATCCTCAATCCTCAATCCTCAATCTTCAATCCTCAACACTAATCTTCAATCCTCAATCCACAATCCTCAATCCTCAATCCTCATTCTTCAATCCTCAATACCCAATCCTCAATCTTCAATCCTCAATCCTCAATCTTCAATCCTAATTGCTCAATCCTCATTCTTCAATCCTCAATACCCACTCCTCAATCTTCAATCCTCAATCCTCAATCCTCAATCCTAATTCCTCAATCCTCAATCCTCAATCCTCAGTCCACAGTCCTCAAACTGCAATCCTCAACACTCAGCCCTCATCCTCCATCCTCAAACCTCAATCCTCAATCCTCAATCCTCAATCCTCAATCTTCAATCCTCAATTCTCAATCTTCAATCCTCGATCCTGAATCATCAATCCACAATCCTCAAACCTCAATCCTCAACCCTCAGTCCTCATCCTCAATTCCCAATTCTCAATCCTCAATACTCAATCCTCAATCTTCAATCCTCAATAAACCATCTCCGATCCTAGGTCCTCAATCCCCAACCTTCAATCGTTAATCCTCAATCTTCAATCCTCAATCACCAGTCATCAATCTTCAATCCTCAATGCTCAATCCTCAATCCTCAATCCTCAGTCCTCAATCCCCAATCCTCAATCCTCAAACCTCAATCCTCAACCGTCAGTCCTCGTCCTCAATCCTCAAACCTCAATCCTCAATCCTCAATATTCAATCATCAATACTCAATCTTCAATCCTCAATCCTCAAACCTCAATCCTCAATCCTCAACCCTCAATCATCATTCCTCAAACCTCAATCCTGAACCCTCAGTCCTCATACTCAATTCTCAATTCTCAATCCTCAATCCTCAATCCTTAATCTTCAATCCTCAACAATCAATCTCCGATTCTAGGTCCTCAATCCCCAACCTTCAATCGTTAATCCTCAATCTTCAATCCTCAATCCCCAGTCATCAATCTTCAATCCTCAATGCTCAAGCCTCAATCCTCAATCCTCAGTCCTCAATCCCCAATCCTCAATCCTCAAACCTCAATCCTCAACCGTCAGTCCTCGTCCTCAATCCTCAAACCTCAATCCTCAATACTCAATATTCAATCATCAATACTCAATCTTCAATCCTCAATCCTCAAACCTCAATCCTCAATCCTCATTCTTCAACCCTAAATACACAATCCTCAATCTTCAATCCTCAATCCTCATTCCTCAAACCTCAATCCTCAACCCTCAGTCCTCATACTCAATTCTCAATCCTCAATCCTCAATCCTGAATCTTCAATCGTCAATAATCAATCTCCAATCCTCAATCCTCAATCCTCGATCCTCAATCCTCAGGCATCAATCCTCAATCTTCAACCCTGAATCCTCATTCCTCCATACTCAATCCTCAATCTTCAATCCTCAATACTGAGTCTTCAATCCTCAATCCTCAATCTTCAATACTCAATCCTCAATCCTCAATCGTCAATCCTCAATCCTCAATATTCAATCCTCAATACCCACTCCTCAATCTTCAATCCTCAATCCTCAATCCTCAATCCTAATTCCTCAATGCTCATTCTTCAATGCTCAATACCCAATCCTCAATTTCAATCCTCAATCCTCAATCCTCAATTCTCAATCCTCAATCCTCAGTCCTCAGCCCTCAAACCGCTATCCTCAACCCTCAGCCCTCATCCTCCATCCTCAATCCTCAATCCTCAATCCTCAATCTTCAATCCTCAATAATCAATCTCCGATCCTAGGTCTTCAATCCCCAACCTTCAATCGTTAATCCTCAATCTTCAATCCTCAATCCCCAGTCATCAATCTTCAATCCTCAATGCTCAATCCTCAATCCTCAATCCTCAGTCCTCAATCCCCAATCCTCAATCCTCAAACCTCAATCCTCAACCGTCAGTCCTCGTCCTCAATCCTCAAACCTCAATCCTCAATCCTCAATATTCAATCATCAATCTTCAATCCTCAATCCTCAATCCTCAATCCTAATTCCTCAATCCTCATTCTTCAATCCTCAATACCCAATCCTCAATTTCAATCCTCAATCCTCAATCCTCAATTCTCAATCCTCAATCCTCAGTCCTCAGTCCTCAAACCGCAATCCTCAACCCTCAGCCCTCATCCTCCATCCTCAATCCTCAATCCTCAATCCTCAAACCTCAATCCTCAATCCTCAATAATCAATCATCAATACTCAATCTTCAATACTCAATCCTCAATCCTCAATCCTCAATCCTCAATCCTCAATATTCAATCATCAATACCCACTCCTCAATCTTCAATCCTCAATCCTCAATCCTCAATCCTAATTCCTCAATGCTCATTCTTCAATCCTCAATACCCAATCCTCAATTTCAATCCTCAATCCTCAATCCTCAATTCTCAATCCTCAATCCTCAGTCCTCAGTCCTCAAACCGCAGTCCTCAACCCTCAGCCCTCATCCTCCATCCTCAATCCTCAATCCTCAATCCTCAATCTTCAATCCTCAATTCTCAATCTTCAATCCTCGATCCTGAACCACCAATCCACAATCCTCAATCCTCAGGCATCAATACTCAATCTTCAATACTCAATCCCCAGTCATCAATCTTCAATCCTCAATGCTCAATCCTCAATCCTCAATCCTCAGTCCTCAATCCCCAATCCTCAATCCTCAAATCTCAATCCTCAACCGTAAGTCCTCGTCCTCAATCCTCAAACCTCAATCCTCAATCCTCAATATTCAATCATCAATCTTCAATCCTCAATCCTCAATCCTCAATCCTAATTCCTCAATCCTCATTCTTCAATCCTCAATACCCAATCCTCAATTTCAATCCTCAATCCTGAATCCTCAATTCTCAATCCTCAATCCTCAATCCTCAATTCTCAATCCTCAATCCTCAGTCCTCAGTCCTCAAACCGCAGTCCTCAACCCTCAGCCCTCATCCTCCATCCTCAATCCTCAATCCTCAATCCTCAATCTTCAATCCTCAATTCTCATTCTTCAATCCTCGATCCTGAATCACCAATCCACAATCCTCAATCCTCAGGCATCAATACTCAATCTTCAATACTCAATCCCCAGTCATCAATCTTCAATCCTCAATGCTCAATCCTCAATCCTCAATCCTCAGTCCTCAATCCCCAATCCTCAATCCTCAAATCTCAATCCTCAACCGTAAGTCCTCGTCCTCAATCCTCAAACCTCAATCCTCAATCCTCAAAATTCAATCATCAATCTTCAATCCTCAATCCCCAATCCTCAATCCTAATTCCTCAATCCTCATTCTTCAATCCTCAATACCCAATCCTCAATTTCAATCCTCAATCCTCAATCCTCAATTCTCAATCCTCAATCCTCAGTCCTCAGTCCTCAAACCGCAATCCTCAACCCTCAGCCCTCATCCTCCATCCTCAATCCTCAATCCTCAATCCTCAAACCTCAATCCTCAATCCTCAATAATCAATCATCAATACTCAATCTTCAATACTCAATCCTCAATCCTCAATCCTGAATCCTCAAACCTCAATATTCAATCCTCAATACCCACTCCTCAACCTTCAATCCTCAATCCTCAATCCTCAATCCTAATTCCTCAATGCTCATTCTTCAATCCTCAATACCCAATCCTCAATTTCAATCCTCAATCCTCAATCCTCAATTCTCAATCCTGAATCCTCAGTCCTCAGTCCTCAAACCGCAGTCCTCAACCCTCAGCCCTCATCCTCCACCCTCAATCCTCAATCCTCAATCCTCAATCTTCAATCCTCAATTCTCAATCTTCAATCCTCGATCCTGAATCACCAATCCACAATCCTCAATCCTCAGGCATCAATACTCAATCTTCAATACTCAATCCCCAGGCATCAATCTTCAATCCTCAATGCTCAATCCTCAATCCTCAATCCTCAGTCCTCAATCCCCAATCCTCAATCCTCAAATCTCAATCCTCAACCGTAAGTCCTCGTCCTCAATCCTCAAACCTCAATCCTCAATCCTCAATATTCAATCATCAATCTTCAATCCTCAATCCTCAATCCTCAATCCTAATTCCTCAATCCTCATTCTTCAATCCTCAATACCCAATCCTCAATTTCAATCCTCAATCCTGAATACTCAATTCTCAATCCTCAATCCTCAGTCCTCAGTCCTCAAACCGCAATCCTCAACCCTCAGCCCTCATCGTCCATCCTCAATCCTCAATCCTCAATCCTCAAACCTCAATCCTCAATCCTCAATAATCAATCATCAATACTCAATCTTCAATCCTCAATCCTCAAACCTCAATCCTCAATCCTCAATCCTCAATCCTCAATCCACATTCCTCAAACCTCAATCCTCAACCCTCAGTCTTCACCCTCAATTCTCAATTCTCAATCCTCAATCCTCAATCCTTAATCTTCAATCCTCAATAGTCAATCTCCGATTCTGGGTCCTCAATCCCCAACCTTCAATCGTTAACCCTCAATCTTCAATCCTCAATCCCCAGTCATCAATCTTCAATCCTGAATGCTCAATCCTCAATCCTCAATCCTCAGTCCTCAATCCCCAATCCTCAATCCTCAAACCTCAATCCTCAACCGTCAGTCCTCGTCCTCAATCCTCAAACCTCAATCCTCAATCCTCAATATTCAATCATCAATACTCAATCTTCAATCCTCAATCCTCAAACCTCAATCCTCAATCCTCATTCTTCAACCCTAAATACACAATCCTCAATCTTCAATCCTCAATCCTCATTCCTCAAACCTCAATCCTCAACCCTCAGTCCTCATATTCAATTCTCAATCCTCAATCCTCAATCCTCAATCTTCTATCGTCAATAATCAATCTCCAATCCTCAATCCTCAATCCTCGATCCTCAATCCTCAGGCATCAATGCTCAATCTTCAATACTCAATCTTCAATCCTCAATCCTCAATCCTCAATCCTCAAACCTCAATCCTCAATCCTCAATATTCAATCATCAATACTCAATCTTCAATCGTCAATCCTCAATCCTCAATCCTCAATCCTCAATCCTCAATCCTCAATCCTCAATCCTCAATCCTCAATCCTCAATCTTCAACCCTGAATCCTCATTCCTCAATACTCAATCCTCAATATTCAATCCTCAATACTGAGTCTTCAATCCTCAATCCTCAATCTTCAATACTCAATCCTCAATCCTCAATCCTCAATCCTCAATCCTCAATATTCAATCCTCAATACCCACTCCTCAATCTTCAATCCTCAATCCTCAATCCTCAATCCTAATTCCTCAATGCTCATTCTTCAATGCTCAATACCCAATCCTCAATTTCAATCCTCAATATTCAATCCTCAATTCTCAATCCTCAATCCTCAGTCCTCAGTCCTCAAACCGCAATCCTCAACCCTCAGCCCGCATCCTCCATCCTCAATCCTCAATCCTCAATCCTCAATCTTCAATCCTCAATAATCAATCTCCGATCCTAGGTCTTCAATCCCCAACCTTCAATCGTTAATCCTCAATCTTCAATCCTCAATCCCCAGTCATCAATCTTCAATCCTCAATGCTCAATCCTCAATCCTCAATCCTCAGTCCTCAATCCCCAATCCTCAATCCTCAAACCTCAATCCTCAACCGTCAGTCCTCGTCCTCAATCCTCAAACCTCAATCCTCAATCCTCAATATTCAATCATCAATCTTCAATCCTCAATCCTCAATCCTCAATCCTAATTCCTCAATCCTCATTCTTCAATCCTCAATACCCAATCCTCAATTTCAATCCTCAATCCTCAATCCTCAATTCTCAATCCTCAATCCTCAGTCCTCAGTCCTCAGACCGCAATCCTCAAACCTCAGCCCTCATCCTCAATCCTCAATCCTCAATCCTCAATCCTCAAACCTCAATCCTCAATCCTCAATAATCAATCATCAATACTCAATCTTCAATCCTCAATCCTCAAACCTCAATCCTCAATCCTCAACCCTCAATCCTCAATCCCCATTCCTCAAACCTCAATCCTCAACCCTCAGTCTTCATCCTCAATTCTCAATTCTCAATCCTCAATCCTCAATCCTTAATCTTCAATCCTCAATAATCAATCTCCGATTCTAGGTCCTCAATCCCCAACCTTCAATCGTTAATCCTCAATCTTCAATCCTCAATCCCCAGTCATCAATCTTCTATCCTCAATGCTCAATCCTCAATCCTCAATCCTCAGTCCTCAATCCCCAACCCTCAATCCTCAAACCTCAATCCTCAACCGTCAGTCCTCGTCCTCAATCCTCAAACCTCAATCCTCAATACTCAATATTCAATCATCAATACTCAATCTTCAATCCTCAATCCTCAATCCTCAATCCTCAGTCCTCAATCCCGAATCCTCAATCCTCAAACCTCAATCCTCAACTGTCAGTCCTCGTCCTCAATCCTCAAACCTCAATCCTCAATACTCAATATTCAATCATCAATACTCAATCTTCAATCCTCAATCCTCAAACCTCAATCCTCAATCCTCATTCTTCAACCCTAAATACACAATCCTCAATCTTCAATCCTCAATCCTCATTCCTCAAACCTCAATCCTCAACCCTCAGTCCTAATTCCTCAATGCTCATTCTTCAATCCTCAATACCCAATCCTCAATTTCAATCCTCAATCCTCAATCCTCAATCCTCAATTCTCAATCCTCAATCCTCAGTCCTCAGTCCTCAATCCTCAATCTTCAATCCTCAATTCTCAATCTTCAATCCTCGATCCTGAATCACCAATCCACAATCCTCAATCCTCAGGCATCAATACTCAATCTTCAATACTCAATCCCCAGTCATCAATCTTCAATCCTCAATGCTCAATCCTCAATCCTCAATCCTCAGTCCTCAATCCCCAATCCTCAATCCTCAAACCTCAATCCTCAACCGTAAGTCCTCGTCCTCAATCCTCAAACCTCAATCCTCAATCCTCAATATTCAATCATCAATCTTCAATCCTCAATCCTCAATCCTCAATCCTAATTCCTCAATCCTCATTCTTCAATCCTCAATACCCAATCCTCAATTTCAATCCTCAATCCTGAATCCTCAATTCTCAATCCTCAATCCTCAGTCCTCAGTCCTCAAACCGCAATCCTCAACCCTCAGCCCTCATCCTCCATCCTCAATCCTCAATCCTCAATCCTCAAACCTCAATCCTCAATCCTCAATAATCAATCATCAATACTCAATCTTCAATCCTCAATCCTCAAACCTCAATCCTCAATCCTCAATCCTCAATCCTCAATCCCCATTCCTCAAACCTCAATCCTCAACCCTCAGTCTTCACCCTCAATTCTCAATTCTCAATCCTCAATCCTCAATCCTTAATCTTCAATCCTCAATAATCAATCTCCGATTCTAGGTCCTGAATCCCCAACCTTCAATCGTTTATCCTCAATCTTCAATCCTCAATCCCCAGTCATCAATCTTCAATCCTCAATGCTCAATCTTCAATCCTCAATCCTCAATTTTCAATACTCAATCCTCAATCCTCAATCCTCAATCCTCAATCCTCAATATTCAATCCTCAATACCCACTCCTCAATCTTCAATCCTCAATCCTCAATCCTCAATCCTAATTCCTCAATGCTCATTCTTCAATCCTCAATGCCAATCCTCAATTTCAATAATCAATCCTCAATCCTCAATTCTCAATCCTCAATCCTCAGTCCTCAGTCCTCAAACCGCAATCCTCAACCCTCAGCCCTCATCCTCCATACTCAATCCTCAATCCTCAATCCTCAATCTTCAATCCTCAATTCTCAATCTTCAATCCTCGATCCTGAATCACCAATCCACAATCCTCAATCCTCAGGCGTCAATACTCAATCTTCAATACTCAATCCTCAATCCTCAATCCTCAATCCTCAATCCTCAATCCTCAATCCTCAACCCTCAATCCTCATTCCTCAAACCTCAATCCACAACCCTCAGTCCTCTTACTCAATTCTGAATTCTCAATCCTCAATCCTCAATCCTCAATCTTCAATCCTCTATAATCAATCTCTAATTCTAGATCCTCAATCCCCAATCTTCGATCCTTAATCCTCAATCTTCAATCCCGAATCCCCTGTACTCAATCTTCAATCCTCAATGCTCAATCCTCAATCCTCAATCCTCAGTCCTCAGTCCTCAATCTTCAATCCTCAACCATCAATCCTCAATCTTCAATCCTCAACACTAATCTTCAATCCTCAATCCACAATCCTCAATCCTCAATCCTCATTCTTCAATCCTCAATACCCAATCCTCAATCTTCAATCCTCAATCCTCAATCTTCAATCCTAATTGCTCAATCCTCATTCTTCAATCCTCAATACCCACTCCTCAATCTTCAATCCTCAATCCTCAATCCTCAATCCTAATTCCTCAATCCTCAATCCTCAATCCTCAGTCCACAGTCCTCAAACCGCAATCCTCAACACTCAGCCCTCATCCTCCATCCTCAATCCTCAATCCTCAATCCTCAATCTTCAATCCTCAATTCTCAATCTTCAATCCTCGATCCTGAATCATCAATCCACAATCCTCAAACCTCAATCCTCAACCCTCAGTCCTCATCCTCAATTCTCAATTCTCAATCCTCAATCCTGAATCCTCAGACCTCAAACATCAATATTCAACCCTCAGTCCTCGTCCTCAATCCACAACCCTCAATCCTCAGTCCTCAATATTCAATCATCAATATTCAATCTTCAATCCTCAATCCTCAATCCTCAATCCTCAATACTCAATCCTCAATCTTCAAACCTGAATCCTCAATCCTCAATACTCAGTCCTCAATCTTCAATCCTCAATACTCAATCTTCAATCCTCAATCATCAATCCTCAATCCTCAATCCCCAATCTTCAATCCTCAACACTAATCTTCTATCCTCAATCCACAATCCTCAATCCTCAATCCTCATTCTTCAATCCTCAATACCCAATCCTCAATCTTCAATCCTCAATCCTCAATCTTCAATCCTAATTGCTCAATCCTCATTCTTCAATCCTCAATACCCACTCCTCAATCTTCAATCCTCAATCCTCAATCCTCAATCCTAATTCCTCAATCCTCAATCCTCAATCCTCAGTCCACAGTCCTCAAACCGCAATCCTCAACACTCAGCCCTCATCCTCCATCCTCAATCCTCAATCCTCAATCCTCAATCTTCAATCCTCAATTCTCAATCTTCAATCCTCGATCCTGAATCATCAATCCACAATCCTCAAACCTCAATCCTCAACCCTCAGTCCTCATCCTCAATTCCCAATTCTCAATTCTCAATACTCAATCCTCAATCTTCAATCCTCAATAAACCATCTCCGATCCTAGGTCCTCAATCCCCAACCTTCAATCGTTAATCCTCAATCTTCAATCCTCAATCACCAGTCATCAATCTTCAATCCTCAATGCTCAATCCTCAATCCTCAATCCTCAGTCCTCAATCCCCAATCCTCAATCCTCAAACCTCAATCCTCAACCGTCAGTCCTCGTCCTCAATCCTCAAACCTCAATCCTCAATCCTCAATATTCAATCATCAATACTCAATCTTCAATCCTCAATCCTCAAACCTCAATCCTCAATCCTCAACCCTCAATCATCATTCCTCAAACCTCAATCCTGAACCCTCAGTCCTCATACTCAATTCTCAATTCTCAATCCTCAATCCTCAATCCTTAATCTTCAATCCTCAATAATCAATCTCCGATTCTAGGTCCTCAATCCCCAACCTTCAATCGTTAATCCTCAATCTTCAATCCTCAATCCCCAGTCATCAATCTTCAATCCTCAATGCTCAAGCCTCAATCCTCAATCCTCAGTCCTCAATCCCCAATCCTCAATCCTCATACCTCAATCCTCAACCGTCAGTCCTCGTCCTCAATCCTCAAACCTCAATCCTCAATACTCAATATTCAATCATCAATACTCAATCTTCAATCCTCAATCCTCAAACCTCAATCCTCAATCCTCATTCTTCAACCCTAAATACACAATCCTCAATCTTCAATCCTCAATCCTCATTCCTCAAACCTCAATCCTCAACCCTCAGTCCTCATACTCAATTCTCAATCCTCAATCCTCAATCCTGAATCTTCAATCGTCAATAATCAATCTCCAATCCTCAATCCTCAATCCTCGATCCTCAATCCTCAGGCATCAATCCTCAATCTTCAACCCTGAATCCTCATTCCTCCATACTCAATCCTCAATCTTCAATCCTCAATACTGAGTCTTCAATCCTCAATCCTCAATCTTCAATACTCAATCCTCAATCCTCAATCGTCAATCCTCAATCCTCAATATTCAATCCTCAATACCCACTCCTCAATCTTCAATCCTCAATCCTCAATCCTCAATCCTAATGCCTCAATGCTCATTCTTCAATGCTCAATACCCAATCCTCAATTTCAATCCTCAATCCTCAATCCTCAATTCTCAATCCTCAATCCTCAGTCCTCAGCCCTCAAACCGCTATCCTCAACCCTCAGCCCTCATCCTCCATCCTCAATCCTCAATCCTCAATCCTCAATCTTCAATCCTCAATAATCAATCTCCGATCCTAGGTCTTCAATCCCCAACCTTCAATCGTTAATCCTCAATCTTCAATCCTCAATCCCCAGTCATCAATCTTCAATCCTCAATGCTCAATCCTCAATCCTCAATCCTCAGTCCTCAATCCCCAATCCTCAATCCTCAAACCTCAATCCTCAACCGTCAGTCCTCGTCCTCAATCCTCAAACCTCAATCCTCAATCCTCAATATTCAATCATCAATCTTCAATCCTCAATCCTCAATCCTCAATCCTAATTCCTCAATCCTCATTCTTCAATCCTCAATACCCAATCCTCAATTTCAATCCTCAATCCTCAATCCTCAATTCTCAATCCTCAATCCTCAGTCCTCAGTCCTCAAACCGCAATCCTCAACCCTCAGCCCTCATCCTCCATCCTCAATCCTCAATCCTCAATCCTCAAACCTCAATCCTCAATCCTCAATAATCAATCATCAATACTCAATCTTCAATACTCAATCCTCAATCCTCAATCCTCAATCCTCAATCCTCAATATTCAATCATCAATACCCACTCCTCAATCTTCAATCCTCAATCCTCAATCCTCAATCCTAATTCCTCAATGCTCATTCTTCAATCCTCAATACCCAATCCTCAATTTCAATCCTCAATCCTCAATCCTCAATTCTCAATCCTCAATCCTCAGTCCTCAGTCCTCAAACCGCAGTCCTCAACCCTCAGCCCTCATCCTCCATCCTCAATCCTCAATCCTCAATCCTCAATCTTCAATCCTCAATTCTCAATCTTCAATCCTCGATCCTGAATCACCAATCCACAATCCTCAATCCTCAGGCATCAATACTCAATCTTCAATACTCAATCCCCAGTCATCAATCTTCAATCCTCAATGCTCAATCCTCAATCCTCAATCCTCAGTCCTCAATCCCCAATCCTCAATCCTCAAATCTCAATCCTCAACCGTAAGTCCTCGTCCTCAATCCTCAAACCTCAATCCTCAATCCTCAATATTCAATCATCAATCTTCAATCCTCAATCCTCAATCCTCAATCCTAATTCCTCAATCCTCATTCTTCAATCCTCAATACCCAATCCTCAATTTCAATCCTCAATCCTGAATCCTCAATTCTCAATCCTCAATCGTCAGTCCTCAGTCCTCAAACCGCAATCCTCAACCCTCAGCCCTCATCCTCCATCCTCAATCCTCAATCCTCAATCCTCAAACCTCAATCCTCAATCCTCAATAATCAATCATCAATACTCAATCTTCAATCCTCAATCCTCAATCCTCAATCCTCAAACCTCAATCCTCAATCCTCAATAATCAATCATCAATACTCAATCTTCAATACTCAATCCTCAATCCTCAATCCTCAATCCTCAATCCTCAGTCCTCAATATTCAATCCTCAATACCCACTCCTCAATCTTCAATCCTCAATCCTCAATCCTCAATCCTAATTCCTCAATGCTCATTCTTCAATCCTCAATACCCAATCCTCAATTTCAATCCTCAATCCTCAATCCTCAATTCTCAATCCTCAATCCTCAGTCCTCAGTCCTCAAACCGCAGTCCTCAACCCTCAGCCCTCATCCTCCATCCTCAATCCTCAATCCTCAATCGTCAATCTTCAATCCTCAATTCTCATTCTTCAATCCTCGATCCTGAATCACCAATCCACAATCCTCAATCCTCAGGCATCAATACTCAATCTTCAATACTCAACCCCAGTCATCAATCTTCAATCCTCAATGCTCAATCCTCAATCCTCAATCCTCAGTCCTCAATCCCCAATCCTCAATCCTCAAATCTCAATCCTCAACCGTAAGTCCTCGTCCTCAATCCTCAAACCTCAATCCTCAATCCTCAAAATTCAATCATCAATCTTCAATCCTCAATCCCCAATCCTCAACCCTAATTCCTCAATCCTCATTCTTCAATCCTCAATACCCAATCCTCAATTTCAATCCTCAATCCTCAATCCTCAATTCTCAATCCTCAATCCTCAGTCCTCAGTCCTCAAACCGCAATCCTCAACCCTCAGCCCTCATCCTCCATCCTCAATCCTCAATCCTCAATCCTCAAACCTCAATCCTCAATCCTCAATAATCAATCATCAATACTCAATCTTCAATACTCAATCCTCAATCCTCAATCCTGAATCCTCAAACCTCAATATTCAATCCTCAATACCCACTCCTCAACCTTCAATCCTCAATCCTCAATCCTCAATCCTAATTCCTCAATGCTCATTCTTCAATCCTCAATACCCAATCCTCAATTTCAATCCTCAATCCTCAATCCTCAATTCTCAATCCTCAATCCTCAGTCCTCAGTCCTCAAACCGCAGTCCTCAACCCTCAGCCCTCATCCTCCACCCTCAATCCTCAATCCTCAATCCTCAATCTTCAATCCTCAATTCTCAATCTTCAATCCTCGATCCTGAATCACCAATCCACAATCCTCAATCCTCAGGCATCAATACTCAATCTTCAATACTCAATCCCCAGGCATCAATCTTCAATCCTCAATGCTCAATCCTCAATCCTCAATCCTCAGTCCTCAATCGCCAATCCTCAATCCTCAAATCTCAATCCTCAACCGTAAGTCCTCGTCCTCAATCCTCAAACCTCAATCCTCAATCCTCAATATTCAATCATCAATCTTCAATCCTCAATCCTCAATCCTCAATCCTAATTCCTCAATCCTCATTCTTCAATCCTCAATACCCAATCCTCAATTTCAATCCTCAATCCTGAATCCTCAATTCTCAATCCTCAATCCTCAGTCCTCAGTCCTCAAACCGCAATCCTCAACCCTCAGCCCTCATCCTCCATCCTCAATCCTCAATCCTCAATCCTCAAACCTCAATCCTCAATCCTCAATAATCAATCATCAATACTCAATCTTCAATCCTCAATCCTCAAACCTCAATCCTCAATCCTCAAACCTCAATCCTCAATCCCCATTCCTCAAACCTCAATCCTCAACCCTCAGTCTTCACCCTCAATTCTCAATTCTCAATCCTCAATCCTCAATCCTTAATCTTCAATCCTCAATAGTCAATCTCCGATTCTAGGTCCTCAATCCCCAACCTTCAATCGTTAACCCTCAATCTTCAATCCTCAATCCCCAGTCATCAATCTTCAATCCTCAATGCTCAATCCTCAATCCTCAATCCTCAGTCCTCAATCCCCAATCCTCAATCCTCAAACCTCAATCCTCAACCGTCAGTCCTCGTCCTCAATCCTCAAACCTCAATCCTCAATCCTCAATATTCAATCATCAATACTCAATCTTCAATCCTCAATCCACAAACCTCAATCCTCAATCCTCATTCTTCAACCCTAAATACACAATCCTCAATCTTCAATCCTCAATCCTCATTCCTCAAACCTCAATCCTCAACCCTCAGTCCTCATATTCAATTCTCAATCCTCAATCCTCAATCCTCAATCTTCTATCGTCAATAATCAATCTCCAATCCTCAATCCTCAATCCTCGATCCTCAATCCTCAGGCATCAATGCTCAATCTTCAATACTCAATCTTCAATCCTCAATCCTCAATCCTCAATCCTCAAACCTCAATCCTCAATCCTCAATATTCAATCATCAATACTCAATCTTCAATCGTCAATCCTCAATCCTCAATCCTCAATCCTCAATCCCCAATCCTCAATCCTCAATCCTCAATCCTCAATCCTCAATCTTCAACCCTGAATCCTCATTCCTCAATACTCAATCCTCAATATTCAATCCTCAATACTGAGTCTTCAATCCTCAATCCTCAATCTTCAATACTCAATCCTCAATCCTCAATCCTCAATCCTCAATCCTCAATATTCAATCCTCAATACCCACTCCTCAATCTTCAATCCTCAATCCTCAATCCTCAATCCTAATTCCTCAATGCTCATTCTTCAATGCTCAATACCCAATCCTCAATTTCAATCCTCAATATTCAATCCTCAATTCTCAATCCTCAATCCTCAGTCCTCAGTCCTCAAACCGCAATCCTCAACCCTCAGCCCGCATCCTCCATCCTCAATCCTCAATCCTCAATCCTCAATCTTCAATCCTCAATAATCAATCTCCGATCCTAGGTCTTCAATCCCCAACCTTCAATCGTTAATCCTCAATCTTCAATCCTCAATCCCCAGTCATCAATCTTCAATCCTCAATGCTCAATCCTCAATCCTCAATCCTCAGTCCTCAATCCCCAATCCTCAATCCTCAAACCTCAATCCTCAACCGTCAGTCCTCGTCCTCAATCCTCAAACCTCAATCCTCAATCCTCAATATTCAATCATCAATCTTCAATCCTCAATCCTCAATCCTCAATCCTAATTCCTCAATCCTCATTCTTCAATCCTCAATACCCAATCCTCAATTTCAATCCTCAATCCTCAATCCTCAATTCTCAATCCTCAATCCTCAGTCCTCAGTCCTCAAACCGCAATCCTCAAACCTCAGCCCTCATCCTCCATCCTCAATCCTCAATTCTCAATCCTCAAACCTCAATCCTCAATCCTCAATAATCAATCATCAATACTCAATCTTCAATCCTCAATCCTCAAACCTCAATCCTCAATCCTCAACCCTCAATCCTCAATCCCCATTCCTCAAACCTCAATCCTCAACCCTCAGTCTTCATCCTCAATTCTCAATTCTCAATCCTCAATCCTCAATCCTTAATCTTCAATCCTCAATAATCAATCTCCGATTCTAGGTCCTCAATCCCCAACCTTCAATCGTTAATCCTCAATCTTCAATCCTCAATCCCCAGTCATCAATCTTCTATCCTCAATGCTCAATCCTCAATCCTCAATCCTCAGTCCTCAATCCCCAATCCTCAATCCTCAAACCTCAATCCTCAACCGTCAGTCCTCGTCCTCAATCCTCAAACCTCAATCCTCAATACTCAATATTCAATCATCAATACTCAATCTTCAATCCTCAATCCTCAAACCTCAATCCTCAATCCTCATTCTTCAACCCTAAATACACAATCCTCAATCTTCAATCCTCAATCCTCATTCCTCAAACCTCAATCCTCAACCCTCAGTCCTCATACTCAATTCTCAATCCTCAATCCTCAATCCGCAATCTTCAATCGTCAATAATCAATCTCCAATCCTCAATCCTCAATCCTCGATCCTCAATCCTCAGGCATCAATGCTCAATCTTCAATACTCAATCTTCAATCCTCAATCCTCAATCCTCAGTCCGCAAACCTCAATCCTCAATCCTCAATATTCAATCATCAATACTCAATCTTCAATCGTCAATCCTCAATCCTCAATCCTCAATCCTCAATCCTCAATCCTCAATCCTCAATCCTCAATCCTCAATCCTCAATCTTCAACCCTGAATCCTCATTCCTCAATACTCAATCCTCAATCTTCAATCCTCAATACTGAGTCTTCAATCCTCAGCCCTCAATCTTCAATACTCAATCCTCAATCCTCAATCCTCAATCCTCAATCCTCAATATTCAATCCTCAATACCCACTCCTCAATCTTCAATCCTCAATCCTCAATCCTCAATCCTAATTCCTCAATGCTCATTCTTCAATCCTCAATACCCAATCCTCAATTTCAATCCTCAATCCTCAATGCTCAATCCTCAATCCTCAATCCTCAGTCCTCAGTCCTCAATCTTCAATCCTCAATAATCAATCACCAATTCTAGATCCTCAATCCCCAATCTACAATCCTTAATCCTCAATCTTCAATCCCGAATCCCCTGTACTCAATCTTCAATCCTCAATGCTCAATCCTCAATCCGCAATCCTCAGTCCTCAGTCCTCAATCTTCAATACTCAAACCTCAATCCTCAACCGTCAGTCCTCATTCTCCATCCTCAATCCTCAATCCTCAATCCTCAATCCTCAATCCTCAATCCCCATTCCTCAAACCTCAATCCTCAACCCTCAGTCTTCACCCTCAATTCTCAATTCTCAATCCTCAATCCTCAATCCTTAATCTTCAATCCTCAATAATCAATCTCCGATTCTAGGTCCTCAATCCCCAACCTTCAATCGTTAATCCTCAATCTTCAATCCTCAATGCTCAATCCTCAATCCTCAATCCTCAGTCCTCAATCCCCAATCCTCAATCCTCAAACCTCAATCCTCAACCGTCAGTCCTCGTCCTCAATCCTCAAACCTCAATCCTCAATACTCAATATTCAATCATCAATACTCAATCTTCAATCCTCAATCCTCAAACCTCAATCCTCAATCCTCAACCCTCAATCCTCATTCCTCAAACCTCAATCCTGAACCCTCAGTCCTCATACTCAATTCTCAATTCTCAATCCTCAATCCTCAATCCTCAATCTTCAATCCTCAATAATCAATCTCCAATTCTAGATCCTCAATCCCCAATCTACAATCCTTAATCCTCAATCTTCAATCCCGAATCCCCTGTACTCAATCTTCAATCCTCAATGCTCAATCCTCAATCCTCAATCCTCAGCCCTCAGTCCTCAATCTTCAATACTCAAACCTCAATCCTCAAACGTCAGTCCTCGTCCTCAATCCTCAAACCTCAATCCTCAATGCTCAATATTCAATCATCAATACTCAATCTTCAATCCTCAATCCTCAAACCTCAATCCTCAAACCTCATTCTTCAACCCTAAATACACAATCCTCAATCTTCAATCCTCAATCCTCATTCCTCAAACCTCAATCCTCAACCCTCAGTCCTCATACTCAATTCTCAATCCTCAATCCTGAATCCTCAATCTTCAATCCTCAATGCTCAATCCTCAATCCTCAATCCTCAGTCCTCAATCCCCAATCCTCAATCCTCAAACCTCAATCCTCAACCGTCAGTCCTCGTCCTCAATCCTCAAACCTCAATCCTCAATCCTCAATATTCAATCATCAATCTTCAATCCTCAATCCTCTATCCTCAATCCTAATTCCTCAATCCTCATTCTTCAATCCTCAATACCCAATCCTCAATTTCAATCCTCAATCCTCAATCCTCAATTCTCAATCCTCAATCCTCAGTCCTCAGTCCTCAAACCGCAATCCTCAACCCTCAGCCCTCATCCTCCATCCTCAATCCTCAATCCTCAATCATCAAACCTCAATCCTCAATCCTCAATAATCAATCATCAATACTCAATCTTCAATCCTCAATCCTCAAACCTCAATTCTCAATCCTCAATCCTCAATCCTCAATCCCCATTCCTCAAACCTCAATCCTCAACCCTCAGTCTTCATCCTCAATTCTCAATTCTCAATCCTCAATCCTCAATCCTTAATCTTCAATCCTCAATAATCAATCTCCGATTCTAGGTCCTCAATCCCCAACCTTCAATCGTTAATCCTCAATCTTCAATCCTCAATCCCCAGTCATCAACCTTCAATCCTCAATGCTCAATCCTCAATCCTCAATCCTCAGTCCTCAATCCCCAATCCTCAATCCTCAAACCTCAATCCTCAACCGTCAGTCCTCGCCCTCAATCCTCAAACCTCAATCCTCAATCCTCAATATTCAATCATCAATACTCAATCTTCAATCGTCAATCCTCAATCCTCAATCCTCAATCCTCAATCCTCAATCCTCAATCCTCAATCCTCAATCCTCAATCCTCAATCCTCAATCCTCAATCTTCAACCCTGAATCCTCATTCCTCAATACTCAATCCTCAATCTTCAATCCTCAATACTGAGTCTTCAATCCTCAATCTTCAATCTTCAATACTCAATCCTCAATCCTCAATCCTCAATCCTCAATCCTCAATATTCAATCCTCAATACCCACTCCTCAATCTTCAATCCGCAATCCTCAATCCTCAATCCTAATTCCTCAATGCTCATTCTTCAATGCTCAATACCCAATCCTCAATTTCAATCCTCAATCCTCAATCCTCAATTCTCAATCCTCAATCCTCAGTCCTCAGTCCTCAAAGCGCAATCCCCAACCCTCAGCCCTCATCCTCCATCCTCAATCCTCAATCCTCAATCCTCAATCTTCAATCCTCAATAATCAATCTCCGATCCTAGGTCTTCAATCCCCAACCTTCAATCGTTAATCCTCAATCTTCAATCCTCAATCCCCAGTCATCAATCTTCAATCCTCAATGCTCAATCCTCAATCCTCAATCCTCAGTCCTCAATCCCCAATCCTCAATCCTCAAACCTCAATCCCCAACCGTCAGTCCTCGTCCTCAATCCTCAAACCTCAATCCTCAATCCTCAATATTCAATCATCAATCTTCAATCCTCAATCCTCAATCCTCAATCCTCAATTCTAATTCCTCAATCCTCATTCTTCAATCCTCAATACCCAATCCTCAATTTCAATCCTCAATCCTCAATCCTCAATTCTCAATCCTCAATCCTCAGTCCTCAGTACTCAAACCGCAATCCTCAACCCTCAGCCCTCATCCTCCATCCTCAATCCTCAATCCTCAATCCTCAAACCTCAATCCTCAATCCTCAATAATCAATCATCAATACTCAATCTTCAATCCTCAATCCTGAAACCTCAATCCTCAATCCTCAATCCTCAATCCTCAATCCCCATTCCTCAAACCTCAATCCTCAACCCTCAGTCTTCATCCTCAATTCTCAATTCTCAATCCTCAATCCTCAATCCTTAATCTTCAATCCTCAATAATCAATCTCCGATTCTAGGTCCTCAATCCCCAACCTTCAATCGTTAATCCTCAATCTTAAATCCTCAATCCCCAGTCATCAATCTTCTATCCTCAATGCTCAATCCTCAATCCTCAATCCTCAGTCCTCAATCCCCAATCCTCAATCCTCAAACCTCAATCCTCAACCGTCAGTCCTCGTTCTCAATCCTCAAACCTCAATCCTCAATCCTCAATATTCAATCATCAATCTTCAATCCTCAATCCTCAATCCTCAATCCTAATTCCTCAATCCTCATTCTTCAATCCTCAATACCCAATCCTCAATTTCAATCCTCAATCCTCAATCCTCAATTCTCAATCCTCAATCCTCAGTCCTCAGTCCTCAAACCGCAATCCTCAACCCTCAGCCCTCATCCTCCATCCTCAATCCTCAATCCTCAATCCTCAAACCTCAATCCTCAATCCTCAATAATCAATCATCAATACTCAATCTTCAATCCTCAATCCTCAAACCTCAATCCTCAATCCTCAATCCTCAATCCTCAATCCCCATTCCTCAAACCTCAATCCTCAACCCTCAGTCTTCACCCTCAATTCTCAATTCTCAATCCTCAATCCTCAATCCTTAATCTTCAATCCTCAATAGTCAATCTCCGATTCTAGGTCCTCAATCCCCAACCTTCAATCGTTAACCCTCAATCTTCAATCCTCAATCCCCAGTCATCAATCTTCAATCCTCAATGCTCAATCCTCAACCCTCAATCCTCAGTCCTCAATCCCCAATCCTCAATCCTCAAACCTCAATCCTCAACCGTCAGTCCTCGTCCTCAATCCTCAAACCTCAATCCTCAATCCTCAATATTCAATCATCAATACTCAATCTTCAATCCTCAATCCTCAAACCTCAATCCTCAATCCTCATTCTTCAACCCTAAATACACAATCCTCAATCTTCAATCCTCAATCCTCATTCCTCAAACCTCAATCCTCAACCCTCAGTCCTCATATTCAATTCTCAATCCTCAATCCTCAATCCTCAATCTTCTATCGTCAATAATCAATCTCCAATCCTCAATCCTCAATCCTCGATCCTCAATCCTCAGGCATCAATGCTCAATCTTCAATACTCAATCTTCAATCCTCAATCCTCAATCCTCAATCCTCAAACCTCAATCCTCAATCCTCAATATTCAATCATCAATACTCAATCTTCAATCGTCAATCCTCAATCCTCAATCCTCAATCCTCAATCCCCAATCCTCAATCCTCAATCCTCAATCCTCAATCCTCAATCTTCAACCCTGAATCCTCATTCCTCAATACTCAATCCTCAATATTCAATCCTCAATACTGAGTCTTCAATCCTCAATCCTCAATCTTCAATACTCAATCCTCAATCCTCAATCCTCAATCCTCAATCCTCAATATTCAATCCTCAATACCCACTCCTCAATCTTCAATCCTCAATCCTCAATCCTCAATCCTAATTCCTCAATGCTCATTCTTCAATGCTCAATACCCAATCCTCAATTTCAATCCTCAATATTCAATCCTCAATTCTCAATCCTCAATCCTCAGTCCTCAGTCCTCAAACCGCAATCCTCAACCCTCAGCCCGCATCCTCCATCCTCAATCCTCAATCCTCAATCCTCAATCTTCAATCCTCAATAATCAATCTCCGATCCTAGGTCTTCAATCCCCAACCTTCAATCGTTAATCCTCAATCTTCAATCCTCAATCCCCAGTCATCAATCTTCAATCCTCAATGCTCAATCCTCAATCCTCAATCCTCAGTCCTCAATCCCCAATCCTCAATCCTCAAACCTCAATCCTCAACCGTCAGTCCTCGTCCTCAATCCTCAAACCTCAATCCTCAATCCTCAATATTCAATCATCAATCTTCAATCCTCAATCCTCAATCCTCAATCCTAATTCCTCAATCCTCATTCTTCAATCCTCAATACCCAATCCTCAATTTCAATCCTCAATCCTCAATCCTCAATTCTCAATCCTCAATCCTCAGTCCTCAGTCCTCAAACCGCAATCCTCAAACCTCAGCCCTCATCCTCCATCCTCAATCCTCAATCCTCAATCCTCAAACCTCAATCCTCAATCCTCAATAATCAATCATCAATACTCAATCTTCAATCCTCAATCCTCAAACCTCAATCCTCAATCCTCAACCCTCAATCCTCAATCCCCATTCCTCAAACCTCAATCCTCAACCCTCAGTCTTCATCCTCAATTCTCAATTCTCAATCCTCAATCCTCAATCCTTAATCTTCAATCCTCAATAATCAATCTCCGATTCTAGGTCCTCAATCCCCAACCTTCAATCGTTAATCCTCAATCTTCAATCCTCAATCCCCAGTCATCAATCTTCTATCCTCAATGCTCAATCCTCAATCCTCAATCCTCAGTCCTCAATCCCCAATCCTCAATCCTCAAACCTCAATCCTCAACCGTCAGTCCTCGTCCTCAATCCTCAAACCTCAATCCTCAATACTCAATATTCAATCATCAATACTCAATCTTCAATCCTCAATCCTCAAACCTCAATCCTCAATCCTCATTCTTCAACCCTAAATACACAATCCTCAATCTTCAATCCTCAATCCTCATTCCTCAAACCTCAATCCTCAACCCTCAGTCCTCATACTCAATTCTCAATCCTCAATCCTCAATCCGCAATCTTCAATCGTCAATAATCAATCTCCAATCCTCAATCCTCAATCCTCGATCCTCAATCCTCAGGCATCAATGCTCAATCTTCAATACTCAATCTTCAATCCTCAATCCTCAATCCTCAGTCCGCAAACCTCAATCCTCAATCCTCAATATTCAATCATCAATACTCAATCTTCAATCGTCAATCCTCAATCCTCAATCCTCAATCCTCAATCCTCAATCCTCAATCCTCAATCCTCAATCCTCAATCCTCAATCTTCAACCCTGAATCCTCATTCCTCAATACTCAATCCTCAATCTTCAATCCTCAATACTGAGTCTTCAATCCTCAGCCCTCAATCTTCAATACTCAATCCTCAATCCTCAATCCTCAATCCTCAATCCTCAATATTCAATCCTCAATACCCACTCCTCAATCTTCAATCCTCAATCCTCAATCCTCAATCCTAATTCCTCAATGCTCATTCTTCAATCCTCAATACCCAATCCTCAATTTCAATCCTCAATCCTCAATGCTCAATCCTCAATCCTCAATCCTCAGTCCTCAGTCCTCAATCTTCAATCCTCAATAATCAATCACCAATTCTAGATCCTCAATCCCCAATCTACAATCCTTAATCCTCAATCTTCAATCCCGAATCCCCTGTACTCAATCTTCAATCCTCAATGCTCAATCCTCAATCCGCAATCCTCAGTCCTCAGTCCTCAATCTTCAATACTCAAACCTCAATCCTCAACCGTCAGTCCTCATTCTCCATCCTCAATCCTCAATCCTCAATCCTCAATCCTCAATCCTCAATCCCCATTCCTCAAACCTCAATCCTCAACCCTCAGTCTTCACCCTCAATTCTCAATTCTCAATCCTCAATCCTCAATCCTTAATCTTCAATCCTCAATAATCAATCTCCGATTCTAGGTCCTCAATCCCCAACCTTCAATCGTTAATCCTCAATCTTCAATCCTCAATGCTCAATCCTCAATCCTCAATCCTCAGTCCTCAATCCCCAATCCTCAATCCTCAAACCTCAATCCTCAACCGTCAGTCCTCGTCCTCAATCCTCAAACCTCAATCCTCAATACTCAATATTCAATCATCAATACTCAATCTTCAATCCTCAATCCTCAAACCTCAATCCTCAATCCTCAACCCTCAATCCTCATTCCTCAAACCTCAATCCTGAACCCTCAGTCCTCATACTCAATTCTCAATTCTCAATCCTCAATCCTCAATCCTCAATCTTCAATCCTCAATAATCAATCTCCAATTCTAGATCCTCAATCCCCAATCTACAATCCTTAATCCTCAATCTTCAATCCCGAATCCCCTGTACTCAATCTTCAATCCTCAATGCTCAATCCTCAATCCTCAATCCTCAGCCCTCAGTCCTCAATCTTCAATACTCAAACCTCAATCCTCAAACGTCAGTCCTCGTCCTCAATCCTCAAACCTCAATCCTCAATGCTCAATATTCAATCATCAATACTCAATCTTCAATCCTCAATCCTCAAACCTCAATCCTCAAACCTCATTCTTCAACCCTAAATACACAATCCTCAATCTTCAATCCTCAATCCTCATTCCTCAAACCTCAATCCTCAACCCTCAGTCCTCATACTCAATTCTCAATCCTCAATCCTGAATCCTCAATCTTCAATCCTCAATGCTCAATCCTCAATCCTCAATCCTCAGTCCTCAATCCCCAATCCTCAATCCTCAAACCTCAATCCTCAACCGTCAGTCCTCGTCCTCAATCCTCAAACCTCAATCCTCAATCCTCAATATTCAATCATCAATCTTCAATCCTCAATCCTCTATCCTCAATCCTAATTCCTCAATCCTCATTCTTCAATCCTCAATACCCAATCCTCAATTTCAATCCTCAATCCTCAATCCTCAATTCTCAATCCTCAATCCTCAGTCCTCAGTCCTCAAACCGCAATCCTCAACCCTCAGCCCTCATCCTCCATCCTCAATCCTCAATCCTCAATCATCAAACCTCAATCCTCAATCCTCAATAATCAATCATCAATACTCAATCTTCAATCCTCAATCCTCAAACCTCAATTCTCAATCCTCAATCCTCAATCCTCAATCCCCATTCCTCAAACCTCAATCCTCAACCCTCAGTCTTCATCCTCAATTCTCAATTCTCAATCCTCAATCCTCAATCCTTAATCTTCAATCCTCAATAATCAATCTCCGATTCTAGGTCCTCAATCCCCAACCTTCAATCGTTAATCCTCAATCTTCAATCCTCAATCCCCAGTCATCAACCTTCAATCCTCAATGCTCAATCCTCAATCCTCAATCCTCAGTCCTCAATCCCCAATCCTCAATCCTCAAACCTCAATCCTCAACCGTCAGTCCTCGCCCTCAATCCTCAAACCTCAATCCTCAATCCTCAATATTCAATCATCAATACTCAATCTTCAATCGTCAATCCTCAATCCTCAATCCTCAATCCTCAATCCTCAATCCTCAATCCTCAATCCTCAATCCTCAATCCTCAATCCTCAATCCTCAATCTTCAACCCTGAATCCTCATTCCTCAATACTCAATCCTCAATCTTCAATCCTCAATACTGAGTCTTCAATCCTCAATCTTCAATCTTCAATACTCAATCCTCAATCCTCAATCCTCAATCCTCAATCCTCAATATTCAATCCTCAATACCCACTCCTCAATCTTCAATCCGCAATCCTCAATCCTCAATCCTAATTCCTCAATGCTCATTCTTCAATGCTCAATACCCAATCCTCAATTTCAATCCTCAATCCTCAATCCTCAATTCTCAATCCTCAATCCTCAGTCCTCAGTCCTCAAAGCGCAATCCCCAACCCTCAGCCCTCATCCTCCATCCTCAATCCTCAATCCTCAATCCTCAATCTTCAATCCTCAATAATCAATCTCCGATCCTAGGTCTTCAATCCCCAACCTTCAATCGTTAATCCTCAATCTTCAATCCTCAATCCCCAGTCATCAATCTTCAATCCTCAATGCTCAATCCTCAATCCTCAATCCTCAGTCCTCAATCCCCAATCCTCAATCCTCAAACATCAATCCCCAACCGTCAGTCCTCGTCCTCAATCCTCAAACCTCAATCCTCAATCCTCAATATTCAATCATCAATCTTCAATCCTCAATCCTCAATCCTCAATCCTCAATTCTAATTCCTCAATCCTCATTCTTCAATCCTCAATACCCAATCCTCAATTTCAATCCTCAATCCTCAATCCTCAATTCTCAATCCTCAATCCTCAGTCCTCAGTACTCAAACCGCAATCCTCAACCCTCAGCCCTCATCCTCCATCCTCAATCCTCAATCCTCAATCCTCAAACCTCAATCCTCAATCCTCAATAATCAATCATCAATACTCAATCTTCAATCCTCAATCCTGAAACCTCAATCCTCAATCCTCAATCCTCAATCCTCAATCCCCATTCCTCAAACCTCAATCCTCAACCCTCAGTCTTCATCCTCAATTCTCAATTCTCAATCCTCAATCCTCAATCCTTAATCTTCAATCCTCAATAATCAATCTCCGATTCTAGGTCCTCAATCCCCAACCTTCAATCGTTAATCCTCAATCTTAAATCCTCAATCCCCAGTCATCAATCTTCTATCCTCAATGCTCAATCCTCAATCCTCAATCCTCAGTCCTCAATCCCCAATCCTCAATCCTCAAACCTCAATCCTCAACCGTCAGTCCTCGTTCTCAATCCTCAAACCTCAATCCTCAATCCTCAATATTCAATCATCAATCTTCAATCCTCAATCCTCAATCCTCAATCCTAATTCCTCAATCCTCATTCTTCAATCCTCAATACCCAATCCTCAATTTCAATCCTCAATCCTCAATCCTCAATTCTCAATCCTCAATCCTCAGTCCTCAGTCCTCAAACCGCAATCCTCAACCCTCAGCCCTCATCCTCCATCCTCAATCCTCAATCCTCAATCCTCAAACCTCAATCCTCAATCCTCAATAATCAATCATCAATACTCAATCTTCAATCCTCAATCCTCAAACCTCAATCCTCAATCCTCAATCCTCAATCCTCAATCCCCATTCCTCAAACCTCAATCCTCAACCCTCAGTCTTCACCCTCAATTCTCAATTCTCAATCCTCAATCCTCAATCCTTAATCTTCAATCCTCAATAGTCAATCTCCGATTCTAGGTCCTCAATCCCCAACCTTCAATCGTTAACCCTCAATCTTCAATCCTCAATCCCCAGTCATCAATCTTCAATCCTCAATGCTCAATCCTCAATCCTCAATCCTCAGTCCTCAATCCCCAATCCTCAATCCTCAAACCTCAATCCTCAACCGTCAGTCCTCGTCCTCAATCCTCAAACCTCAATCCTCAATCCTCAATATTCAATCATCAATACTCAATCTTCAATCCTCAATCCTCAAACCTCAATCCTCAATCCTCATTCTTCAACCCTAAATACACAATCCTCAATCTTCAATCCTCAATCCTCATTCCTCAAACCTCAATCCTCAACCCTCAGTCCTCATATTCAATTCTCAATCCTCAATCCTCAATCCTCAATCTTCTATCGTCAATAATCAATCTCCAATCCTCAATCCTCAATCCTCGATCCTCAATCCTCAGGCATCAATGCTCAATCTTCAATACTCAATCTTCAATCCTCAATCCTCAATCCTCAATCCTCAAACCTCAATCCTCAATCCTCAATATTCAATCATCAATACTCAATCTTCAATCGTCAATCCTCAATCCTCAATCCTCAATCCTCAATCCCCAATCCTCAATCCTCAATCCTCAATCCTCAATCCTCAATCTTCAACCCTGAATCCTCATTCCTCAATACTCAATCCTCAATATTCAATCCTCAATACTGAGTCTTCAATCCTCAATCCTCAATCTTCAATACTCAATCCTCAATCCTCAATCCTCAATCCTCAATCCTCAATATTCAATCCTCAATACCCACTCCTCAATCTTCAATCCTCAATCCTCAATCCTCAATCCTAATTCCTCAATGCTCATTCTTCAATGCTCAATACCCAATCCTCAATTTCAATCCTCAATATTCAATCCTCAATTCTCAATCCTCAATCCTCAGTCCTCAGTCCTCAAACCGCAATCCTCAACCCTCAGCCCGCATCCTCCATCCTCAATCCTCAATCCTCAATCCTCAATCTTCAATCCTCAATAATCAATCTCCGATCCTAGGTCTTCAATCCCCAACCTTCAATCGTTAATCCTCAATCTTCAATCCTCAATCCCCAGTCATCAATCTTCAATCCTCAATGCTCAATCCTCAATCCTCAATCCTCAGTCCTCAATCCCCAATCCTCAATCCTCAAACCTCAATCCTCAACCGTCAGTCCTCGTCCTCAATCCTCAAACCTCAATCCTCAATCCTCAATATTCAATCATCAATCTTCAATCCTCAATCCTCAATCCTCAATCCTAATTCCTCAATCCTCATTCTTCAATCCTCAATACCCAATCCTCAATTTCAATCCTCAATCCTCAATCCTCAATTCTCAATCCTCAATCCTCAGTCCTCAGTCCTCAAACCGCAATCCTCAAACCTCAGCCCTCATCCTCCATCCTCAATCCTCAATCCTCAATCCTCAAACCTCAATCCTCAATCCTCAATAATCAATCATCAATACTCAATCTTCAATCCTCAATCCTCAAACCTCAATCCTCAATCCTCAACCCTCAATCCTCAATCCCCATTCCTCAAACCTCAATCCTCAACCCTCAGTCTTCATCCTCAATTCTCAATTCTCAATCCTCAATCCTCAATCCTTAATCTTCAATCCTCAATAATCAATCTCCGATTCTAGGTCCTCAATCCCCAACCTTCAATCGTTAATCCTCAATCTTCAATCCTCAATCCCCAGTCATCAATCTTCTATCCTCAATGCTCAATCCTCAATCCTCAATCCTCAGTCCTCAATCCCCAATCCTCAATCCTCAAACCTCAATCCTCAACCGTCAGTCCTCGTCCTCAATCCTCAAACCTCAATCCTCAATACTCAATATTCAATCATCAATACTCAATCTTCAATCCTCAATCCTCAAACCTCAATCCTCAATCCTCAATCCTCAATCCTCAATCCCCATTCCTCAAACCTCAATCCTCAACCCTCAGTCTTCACCCTCAATTCTCAATTCTCAATCCTCAATCCTCAATCCTTAATCTTCAATCCTCAATAATCAATCTCCGATTCTAGGTCCTCAATCCCCAACCTTCAATCGTTAATCCTCAATCTTCAATCCTCAATCCCCAGTCATCAATCTTCAATCCTCAATGCTCAATCCTCAATCCTCAATCCTCAGTCCTCAATCCCCAATCCTCAATCCTCAAACCTCAATCCTCAACCGTCAGTCCTCGACCTCAATCCTCAAACCTCAATCCTCAATCCTCAATATTCAATCATCAGTACTCAATCTTCAATCCTCAATCCTCAAACCTCAATCCTCAATCCTCATTCTTCAACCCTAAATACACAATCCTCAATCTTCAATCCTCAATCCTCATTCCTCAAACCTCAATCCTCAACCCTCAGTCCTCATATTCAATTCTCAATCCTCAATCCTCAATCCTCAATCTTCTATCGTCAATAATCAATCTCCAATCCTCAATCCTCAATCCTCGATCCTCAATCCTCAGGCATCAATGCTCAATCTTCAATACTCAATCTTCAATCCTCAATCCTCAATCCTCAATCCTCAAACCTCAATCCTCAATCCTCAATATTCAATCATCAATACTCAATCTTCAATCGTCAATCCTCAATCCTCAATCCTCAATCCTCAATCCTCAATCCTCAATAATCAATCCTCAATCCTCAATCCTCAATCTGCAACCCTGAATCCTCATTCCTCAATACTCAATCCTCAATCTTCAATCCTCAATACTGAGTCTTCAATCCTCAATCCTCAATCTTCAATACTCAATCCTCAATCCTCAATCCTCAATCCTCAATCCTCAATATTCAATCCTCAATACCCACTCCTCAATCTTCAATCCTCAATCCTCAATCCTCAATCCTAATTCCTCAATGCTCATTCTTCAATCCTCAATACCCAATCCTCAATTTCAATCCTCAATCCTCAATCCTCAATTCTCAATCCTCAATCCTCAGTCCTCAGTCCTCAAACCGCAATCCTCAACCCTCAGCCCTCATCCTCCATCCTCAATCCTCAATCCTCAATCCTCAATCTTCAATCCTCAATTCTCAATCTTCAATCCTCGATCCTGAATCACCAATCCACAATCCTCAATCCTCAGGCATCAATACTCAATCTTCAATACTCAATCCTCAATCCTCAATCCTCAATCCTCAATCCTCAATCCTCAATCCTCAATCCTCAACCCTCAATCCTCATTCCTCAAACCTCAATCCACAACCCTCAGTCCTCTTACTCAATTCTGAATTCTCAATCCTCAATCCTCAATCCTCAATCTACAATCCTCTATAATCAATCTCTAATTCTAGATCCTCAATCCCCAATCTTCGATCCTTAATCCTCAATCTTCAATCCCGAATCCCCTGTACTCAATCTTCAATCCTCAATGCTCAATCCTCAATCCTCAATCCTCAGTCCTCAGTCCTCAATCTTCAATCCTCAACCATCAATCCACATTCCTCAAACCTCAACCCTCAACCCTCAGTCCTCATCCTCAATTCTCAATTCTCAATCCTCAATCCTGAATCCTCAGCCCTCAAACATCAATATTCAACCCTCAGTCCTCGTCCTCAATCCACAACCCTCAATCCTCAGTCCTCAATATTCAATCATCAATATTCAATCTTCAATCCTCAATCCTCAATCCTCAATCCTCAATACTCAATCCTCAATCTTCAAACCTGAATCCTCAATCCTCAATACTCAGTCCTCAATCTTCAATCCTCAATACTCAAACTTCAATCCTCAATCATCAATCCTCAATCCTCAATCCTCAATCTTCAATCCTCAACACTAATCTTCAATCCTCAATCCACAATCCTCAATCCTCAATCCTCATCCTTCAATCCTCAATACCCAATCCTCAATCTTCAATCCTCAATCCTCAATCTTCAATCCTAATTGCTCAATCCTCATTCTTCAATCCTCAATACCCACTCCTCAATCTTCAATCCTCAATCCTCAATCCTCAATCCTAATTCCTCAATCCTCATTCTTCAATCCTCAATACCCAATCCTCAATTTCAATCCTCAATCCTCAATCCTCAATTCTCAATCCTCAAACCTCAGTCCACAGTCCTCAAACCGCAATCCTCAACACTCAGCCCTCATCCTCCATCCTCAATCCTCAATCCTCAATCCTCAATCTTCAATCCTCAATTCTCAATCTTCAATCCTCGATCCTGAATCATCAATCCACAATCCTCAATCCTCAGGCATCAATACTCAATCTCCAATACTCAATCCTCAATCCTCAATCCTCAATCCTCAATCCTCAATCCTCAAACCTCAATCCTCAATCCTCAATCCTCAATCCTCAACCATCAATCCTCATTCCTCAAACCTCAATCCTCATCCCTCAGTCCTCATCCTCAATTCTCAATTCTCAATCCCCAATCCTCAATCCTCAATCTTCAATCCTCAATAATCAATATCCGATCCTAGATCCTCAATCCCCAATCTTCAATCGTCAATCCTCAATCTTCAATCCTCAATCCTCAATCCTCATTCTTCAATCCTCAATACCCAGTCCTCAATCTTCAATCCTCAATCCTCAATCCTCAATTCTCAATCGTCAATCCTCAATCCCCAGACCTCAAACATCAATACTCAACCCTCAGTCCTCGTCCTCAATCCACAACCCTCAATCCTCAATCCTCAATCTTCAATCATCAATATTCAATCTTCAGTCCTCAATCCTCAATCCTCAATCCTCAATCCTCAATCCTCAATGTACAATCCGCAATACCCAATCCTCAATCTTCAATCCTCAATCCTCAATCCTCAATCCTCAATTCTCAATACTCAGTCCTCAATTCTCAGTCCTCAAATCTCAATCCTGAATCCACAATTCTGAATCCTCAATCTTCAGACCTCAGTCCTCAACAATCAATCGTCAATTCTCAGTCCTCAATAGAATATCATCAATTCACAAATTTCAATACTCAATACTCAATCTGCAATCTTCAAATCTCTATCCACAAACATCAATTCTCATCACTCAACCCTCAACACTCAGTCCCCAATCCTCAATCTTCAATCGTCAATCCTCAATCCTCAATTCTCAATCCTCCATCCTCAGTCCTCAGACCAGAAACCTCAATCCTCAACTCTCAGCCCTCAACCTCAATCCTCAATCCTCAATGTTCAAACCTCAATACCCAATCCTCAATCCTGAATCCTCAATCTTCAGCCCTCAGTCCTCTTAAATCAATTGTCTATCCTCAGTCCTCAATAGAATATCCTCAATTCACAGTTTTCAATACTCAATCCCCATTCTTCACTCTTCAAATCTCAATCCACAAATATCAATTCTCATCACTAAACCATCATGACTCAGTCCTCAATCTTCAATCCTCAATCCTCAATCCTCAACCTTCAATCCTCAATAATGAATCTTCAATCATCAATACTCAATACTCAATCTTCAATCCTCAATCCTGAATCCTCAATCCTCAATCCTCAATCCTCAATCCTCAATATTCAATCCTCAATACTCAATCTTCAATCATCAATCCTCAATCCTCAATTCTCAGTCGTCAATCCTCAGTCATCAATCCTCAATCTTCAACACACAATCGTCAATCCTTAGTCCTCAACCCTCAATCCTCAATCCTCGTTCCTCAAACCTCAATCCTCAATCTTCAATCCTCAATACTCAGTCTGCAATCCTCAATCCTCAAACCTCAATCCTCAATCCTCATTCCTCAATACCCAATCCTCAATCTTCAATCCTCAATCCTCAATCCTCAATTCTCAATCCTCAATCCTTAATCCTCAGACCTCAAACATCAATATTCAACCCTCAGTCCTCGTCCTCAATCCACAACCCTCAATCCTCAGTCCTCAATATTCAATCATCAATATTCAATCTTCAATCCTCAATCCTCAATCCTCAATCCTCAATCCTCAATCCTCAATCCTCAATCTTCAATCCTCAAACCTCAGTCCTCAATACTCAATTCTCAATCTTCAATCCTCAATACTCAATCCTCAATCCTCAATACTCAATCTTCAATCCTCAATCCTCAATCCTCAATCCTCAATCCTCATCCTTCAATCCTCAATACCCAATCCTCAATCTTCAATCCTCAATCCTCAGTCCTCAATCCTCAATCCTCAGTCCTCATTCTTCAATCCTCAATACCCAGTCCTCAATCTTCAATCCTCAATCCTCAATCCTCAATTCTCAATCGTCAATCCTCAATCCCCAGACCTCAAACATCAATACTCAACCCTCAGTCCTCGTCCTCAATCCACAACCCTCAATCCTCAATCCTCAATCTTCAATCATCAATATTCAATCTTCAGTCCTCAATCCTCAATCCTCAATCCTCAATCCTCAATCCTCAATGTACAATCCGCAATACCCAATCCTCAATCTTCAATCCTCAATCCTCAATCCTCAATCCTCAATTCTCAATACTCAGTCCTCAATTCTCAGTCCTCAAACCTCAATCCTGAATCCACAATCCTGAATCCTCAATCTTCAGACCTCAGTCCTCAACGATCAATCGTCAATTCTCAGTCCTCAATAGAATATCATCAATTCACAAATTTCAATACTCAATACTCAATCTGCAATCTTCAAATCTCTATCCACAAACATCAATTCTCATCACTCAACCCTCAACACTCAGTCCCCAATCCTCAATCTTCAATCGTGAATCCTCAATCCTCAATTCTCAATCCTCAATCCTCAGTCCTCAGACCTGAAACCTCAATCCTCAACTCTCAGCCCTCAACCTCAATCCTCAATCCTCAATCCTCAATCCTCAATCCTCAATGTTCAAACCTCAATACCCAATCCTCAATCGTCAATCCTCAATCCTCAAGCGTCAATCCTCAATCCTGAATCCTCAACCCTCAATCCTCAGTCCTCAAACCTCAATCCCTAATCCTCAATCCTGAATCCTCAATCTTCAGCCCTCAGTCCTCTTAAATCAATTGTCAATCCTCAGTCCTCAATAGAATATCCTCAATTCACAGTTTTCAATACTCAACCCCATTCTTCACTCTTCAAATCTCAATCCACAAATATCAATTCTCATCACTAAACCATCATCACTCAGTCCTCAATCTTCAATCCTCAACCCTGAATCCTCAACCTTCAATCCTCAATAATGAATCTTCAATCATCAATCCTCAATCCTCAATCCTCAATCCTCAATCTTGAATATTCAATCCTCAGTCCCCAATCCTCAATCTTCAATCCTCAGTCCTCAATCCTCAATCCTCAATTCTCAATACTCAGTCCTCAGTCCTCAAACCTCAGCGCTGAATCCTCAATCCTCTATCATCAATCCTCAATCTTCAATACTCAATACTCAATCCTCAATCCTCAATCCTCAATCCTCAATCCTCAATCCTCTTTCTTCAATCCTCAATACCAAATCCTCAATTTCAATCCTCAATCCTCAATCCTCATTTCTCAATCCTCAATCCTGAACCCTCGGCCCTCATCCTCCATGCTCAGTACTCAATCCTCTATCCTCAATCTTCAATCCTCAATACCCAATCTTCAATCCTCATTCCTCAATCCTCAATCCTCAATCCTCAATCTTCAATCCTCAATACTCAATCTGCAATCCTGAATCCTCAAACCTCAATCCTCAATCCGCATTCCTCAATCCTCAATACCCAATCCTCAATCCTTAATCCTCAATCCTCAATCCTCAATATTCAATCATCAATACTCAATCTTCAATCCTCAATCTTCAATCCTCAATACTCGATCTTCAATCCTCAATCCTCAATCCTCAATCCTCAATCCTCAATTCCCAGGCATCAATAATCAATCTACAATATTCAATCCTCAATCCTGAATCCTTAATCCACAATCCTCAACCTTCAATACTCAATACTCAATCTTCAATCCTCAATCCTCAATCCTCAATCCTCAATCCTCAATCCTCAATCCTCAATATTCAATCCTCAATACTCAATCTTCAATCATCATCCTCAATCCTCAATTCTCAGTCGTCAATCCTCAGTCATCAATCCTCAATCTTCAATACTCAATCGTCAATCCTTAGTCCTCAATCCTCAATCCTCAATCCTCGTTCCTCAAACCTCAATCCTCAACCCTCAGTCTTCATCCTCAATCCTCAAACCTCAATCCTCAATCCTCAATATTCAATCATCAATACTCAATCTTCAATCCTCAATCCTCAAACCTCAATCCTCAATCCTCATTCTTCAATCCTAAATACCCAATCCTCAATCTTCAATCCTCAATCCTCAATCCTCAATTCTCAATCCTCAATCCTTAATCCTCAGACCTCAAACATCAATATTCAATCCCCAGTCCTCGTCCTCAATCCACAACCCTCAATCCTCAAACCTCAATCCTCAATCCTCAATATTCAATCATCAATACTCAATCTTCAATCCTCAATCCTCAAACCTCAATCCTCAATCCTCATTCTTCAACCCTACATACACAATCCTCAATCTTCAATCCTCAATCCTCATTCCTCAAACCTCAATCCTCAACCCTCAGTCCTCATATTCAATTCTCAATCCTCAATCCTCAATCCTCAATCTTCTATCGTCAATAATCAATCTCCAATCCTCAATCCTCAATCCTCGATCCTCAATCCTCAGGCATCAATGCTCAATCTTCAATACTCAATCTTCAATCCTCAATCCTCAATCCTCAATCCTCAAACCTCAATCCTCAATCCTCAATACTCAATCATCAATACTCAATCTTCAATCGTCAATCCTCAATCCTCAATCCTCAATCCTCAATCCTCAATCCTCAATCCTCAATCCTCAATCCTCAATCCTCAATCCTCAATCTTCAACCCTGAATCCTCATTCCTCAATACTCAATCCTCAATATTCAATCCTCAATACTGAGTCTTCAATCCTCAATCCTCAATCTTCAATACTCAATCCTCAATCCTCAATCCTCAATCCTCAATCCTCAATATTCAATCCTCAATACCCACTCCTCAATCTTCAATCCTCAATCCTCAATCCTCAATCCTAATTCCTCAATGCTCATTCTTCAATGCTCAATACCCAATCCTCAATTTCAATCCTCAATATTCAATCCTCAATTCTCAATCCTCAATCCTCAGTCCTCAGTCCTCAAACCGCAATCCTCAACCCTCAGCCCTCATCCTCCATCCTCAATCCTCAATCCTCAATCCTCAATATTCAATCCACAATACCCACTCCTCAATCTTCAATCCTCAATCCTCAATCCTCAATCCTAATTCCTCAATGCTCATTCTTCAATCCTCAATACCCAATCCTCAATTTCAATCCTCAATCCTCAATGCTCAATCCTCAATCCTCAATCCTCAGTCCTCAGTCCTCAATCTTCAATCCTCAACCATCAATCCTCATTCCTCAAACCTCAATCCTCAACCCACAGTCCTCATCCTCAATTCTCAATTCTCAATCCTCAATCCTGAATCCTCAGACCTCAAACATCAATATTCAACCCTCAGTCCTCGTCCTCAATCCACAACCCTCAATCCTCAGTCCTCAATATTCAATCATCAATATTCAATCTTCAATCCTCAATCCTCAATCCTCAATCCTCAATACTCAATCCTCAATCTTCAAACCTGAATCCTCAATCCTCAATTCTCAGTCCTCAATCTTCAATCCTCAATACTCAATCTTCAATCCTCAATCATCAATCCTCAATCCTCAATCCTCAATCTTCAATCCTCAACACTAATCTTCAATCCTCAATCCACAATCCTCAATCCTCAATCCTCATTCTTCATTCCTCAATACCCAATCCTCAATCTTCAATCCTCAATCCTCAATGCTCATTCTTCAATGCTCAATACCCAATCCTCAATTTCAATCCTCAATATTCAATCCTCAATTCTCAATCCTCAATCCTCAGTCCTCAGTCCTCAAACCGCAATCCTCAACCCTCAGCCCTCATCCTCCATCCTCAATCCTCAATCCTCAATCCTCAATATTCAATCCTCAATACCCACTCCTCAATCTTCAATCCTCAATCCTCAATCCTCAATCCTAATTCCTCAATGCTCATTCTTCAATCCTCAATACCCAATCCTCAATTTCAATCCTCAATCCTCAATGCTCAATCCTCAATCCTCAATCCTCAGTCCTCAGTCCTCAATCTTCAATCCTCAACCATCAATCCTCATTCCTCAAACCTCAATCCTCAACCCACAGTCCTCATCCTCAATTCTCAATTCTCAATCCTCAATCCTGAATCCTCAGACCTCAAACATCAATATTCAACCCTCAGTCCTCGTCCTCAATCCACAACCCTCAATCCTCAGTCCTCAATATTCAATCATCAATATTCAATCTTCAATCCTCAATCCTCAATCCTCAATCCTCAATACTCAATCCTCAATCTTCAAACCTGAATCCTCAATCCTCAATTCTCAGTCCTCAATCTTCAATCCTCAATACTCAATCTTCAATCCTCAATCATCAATCCTCAATCCTCAATCCTCAATCTTCAATCCTCAACACTAATCTTCAATCCTCAATCCACAATCCTCAATCCTCAATCCTCATTCTTCATTCCTCAATACCCAATCCTCAATCTTCAATCCTCAATCCTCAATCTTCAAACCTAATTGCTCAATCCTCATTCTTCAATCCTCAATACCCACTCCTCAATCTTCAATCCTCAATCCTCAATCCTCAATCCTAATTCCTCAATCCTCATTCTTCAATCCTCAATAGCCAATCCTCAATTTCAATCGTCAATCCTCAATCCTCAATTCTCAATCCTCAATCCTCAGTCCACAGTCCTCAAACCGCAATCCTCAACACTCAGCCCTCATCCTCCATCCTCAATCCTCAATCCTCAATCCTCAATCTTCAATCCTCAATTCTCAATCTTCAATCCTCGATCCTGAATCTTCAATCCACAATCCTCAATCCTCAGGCATCAATACTCAATCTTCAACACTCAATCCTCAATCCTCAATCCTCAATCCTCAATCCTCAATCCTCAACCCTCAATCCTCATTCCTCAAACCTCAATCGTGAACCCTCAGTCCTCATACTCAATTCTCAATTCTCAATCCTCAATCCTGAATCTTCAACCTTCAATCCTCAATAATCAATCTCCAATTCTAGATCCTCAATCCCCAATCTTCAATCCTCAATCCTCAATCCTCAATCCCGAATCCCCTGTACGCAATCTTCAATCCTCAATGCGCAATCCTCAATCCTCAATCCTCAGTCCTCAGTCCTCAATCTTCAATACTCAAACCTCAATCCTCAACCGTCAGTCCTCATTCTCCATCCTCAATCCTCAATCCTCAATCCTCAATCTTCAATCCCCAATACTCAATCTTCAATCCTCAATCCTCAATCCTCAATCCTCAATCCTCAATCCTCAGGCATCAATCCTCAATCTTCAATCCTCAATAATCAATCTCCGATCCTAGATCCTCAATCCCCAATCTTCAATCGTTAATCCTCAATATTCAATGCTCAATCCCCAGTCATCAATCTTCAATCCTCAATGCTCAATCCTTAATCCTCAATCCTCAGTCCTCAATCCCCAATCCACAATCCTCAAAACTCAATCCTCAACCGTCAGTCCACGTCCTCAATCCTCAAACCTCAATCCTTAATCCTCAATATTCAAACATCAATACTCAATCTTCAATCCTCAATCCTCAAACCTCAACCCTCAATCCTCATTCTTCAACCCTAAATACCCAATCCTCAATCTTCAATCCTCAATCCTCATTCCTCAAACCTCAATCCTCAACCCTCAGTCCTCATACTCAATTCTCAATCCTCAATCCTCAATCCTCAATCTTCAATCGTCAATAATCAATCTCCAATCCTCAATCCTCAATCCTCAATCCTCAATCCTCAGGCAACAATACTCAATCTTCAATACTCATTCCTCAATCCTCAATCCTCAATCCTCAATCCTCAATCCTCAACCATCAATCCTCATTCCTCAAACCTCAATCCTCATCCCTCAGTCCTCATCCTCAATTCTCAATTCTCAATCCTCAATCCTCAATCCTCAATCTTCAATCCCCAATCCCCAGTACTCAATCTTCAATCCTCAATGCTCAATCCTCAATCCTCAATCCTCAGTCCTCAGTCCTCAATCTTCAATCCTCAAACCTCAATCCTCAACCGCCAGTCCTCATTCTCCATCCTCAATCCTCAATCCTCAATCCTCAATCTTCAATCCCCAATACTCAATCTTCAATCCTCAATCCTTAATTCTCATTCTTCAATCCTCAATACCCAATCCTCAATCTTCAATCCTCAATCCTCAGTCCTCAATCCTCAATCCTCAATCCTCATTCTTCAATCCTCAATACCCAGTCCTCAATCTTCAATCCTCAATCCTCAATCCTCAATTCTCAATCGTCAATCCTCAGTCCTCTGTCCTAAAACCTCAATCCTCCACCCTCAGCCCTCATCCTCAATCCTCAATCGTCAACCCTCAATACTCAGCCCTCAGTCCTCAAACCTCAATGCTCATTCCTCAATCCCCATTCCTCAATCCTCAATCCTCAATCCTCAATCATCAATCCTCAATCTTCAATACTCATTCCTCAATCCTCAATCCCCAATCCTCAATCCTCAATCATCAATCCTCAATCTTCAATACTCAATCCTCAATCCTCAACGCTCAATCCTCAATCCTCAGACCTCAAGTATCAATACTCAACCCTCAGTCCTCGTCCTCAATACACAACCCTCAATCATCAATCCTCAATCTTCATTCATCAATATTCAACCTTCAACCCTCAATCCTCAATCCTCAATGTTCAATCCTCAATACCCAATCCTCAATCCTCAATCCCCATTCCTCAAACCTCAATCCTGAACCCTCAGTCCTCATACTCAATTCTCAATTCTCAATCCTCAATCCTCAATCCTCAATCTTCAATCCTCAATAATCAATCACCAATTCTAGATCCTCAATCCCCAATCTACAATCCTTAATACTCAATCTTCAATCCCGAATCCCCTGTACTCAATCTTCAATCCTCAATGCTCAATCCTCAATCCTCAATCCTCAGTCCTCAGTCCTCAATCTTCAATACTCAAACCTCAATCCTCAACCGTCAGTCCTCATTCTCCATCCTCAATCCTCAATCCTCAATCCTCAATCTTCAATCCCCAATACTCAATCTTCAATCCTCAATCCTCAATCCTCAATCCTCAATCCTCAATCCTCAATCCTCAGGCATCAATACTCAATCTTCAATCCTCAATCCTCAAACCTCAATCCTCAATCCTCAATCCTCAATCCTCAATCCCCATTCCTCAAACCTCAATCCTCAACCCTCAGTCTTCACCCTCAATTCTCAATTCTCAATCCTCAATCCTCAATCCTTAATCTTCAATCCTCAATAATCAATCTCCGATTCTAGGTCCTCAATCCCCAACCTTCAATCGTTAATCCTCAATCTTCAATCCTCAATCACCAGTCATCAATCTTCAATCCTCAATGCTCAATCCTCAATCCTCAATCCTCAGTCCTCAATCCCCAATCCTCAATCCTCAAACCTCAATCCTCAACCGTCAGTCCTCGTCCTCAATCCTCAAACCTCAATCCTCAATACTCAATATTCAATCATCAATACTCAATCTTCAATCCTCAATCCTCAAACCTCAATCCTCAATCCACAACCCTCAATCCTCATTCCTCAAACCTCAATCCTGAACCCTCAGTCCTCATACTCAATTCTCAATTCTCAATCCTCAATCCTCAATCCTCAATCTTCAATCCTCAATAATCAATCTCCAATTCTAGATCCTCAATCCCCAATCTACAATCCTTAATCCTCAATCTTCAATCCCGAATCCCCTGTACTCAATCTTCAATCCTCAATGCTCAATCCTCAATCCTCAATCCTCAGCCCTCAGTCCTCAATCTTCAATACTCAAACCTCAATCCTCAAACGTCAGTCCTCGTCCTCAATCCTCAAACCTCAATCCTCAATGCTCAATATTCAATCATCAATACTCAATCTTCAATCCTCAATCCTCAAACCTCAATCCTCAAACCTCATTCTTCAACCCTAAATACACAATCCTCAATCTTCAATCCTCAATCCTCATTCCTCAAACCTCAATCCTCAACCCTCAGTCCTCATACTCAATTCTCAATCCTCAATCCTCAATCCTCAATCTTCAATCCTCAATGCTCAATCCTCAATCCTCAATCCTCAGTCCTCAATCCCCAATCCTCAATCCTCAAACCTCAATCCCCAACCGTCAGTCCTCGTCCTCAATCCTCAAACCTCAATCCTCAATCCTCAATATTCAATCATCAATCTTCAATCCTCAATCCTCAATCCTCAATCCTAATTCCTCAATCCTCAATACCCAATCCTCAATTTCAATCCTCAATCCTCAATCCTCAATTCTCAATCCTCAATCCTCAATCCTCAAACCTCAATCCTCAACCGTCAGTCCTCGTCCTCAATCCTCAAACCTCAATCCTTAATCCTCAATATTCAATCCTCAATCCCCAGTCATCAATCTTCTATCCTCAATGCTCAATCCTCAATCCTCAATCCTCAGTCCTCAATCCCCAATCCTCAATCCTCAAACCTCAATCCTCAACCGTCAGTCCTCGTCCTCAATCCTCAAACCTCAATCCTCAATACTCAATATTCAATCATCAATACTCAATCTTCAATCCTCAATCCTCAAACCTCAATCCTCAATCCTCATTCTTCAATCCTAATTCCTCAATCCTCATTCTTCAATCCTCAATACCCAATCCTCAATTTCAATCCTCAATCCTCAATCCTCAATTCTCAATCCTCAATCCTCAGTCCTCAGTCCTCAAACCGCAATCCTCAAACCTCAGCCCTCATCCTCCATCCTCAATCCTCAATCCTCAATCCTCAAACCTCAATCCTCAATCCTCAATAATGAATCATCAATACTCAATCTTCAATCCTCAATCCTCAAACCTCAATCCTCAATCCTCAACCCTCAATCCTCAATCCCCATTCCTCAAACCTCAATCCTCAACCCTCAGTCTTCATCCTCAATTCTCAATTCTCAATCCTCAATCCTCAATCCTTAATCTTCAATCCTCAATGCTCAATCCTCAATCCTCAATCCTCAGTCCTCAATCCCCAATCCTCAATCCTCAAACCTCAATCCCCAACCGTCAGTCCTCGTCCTCAATCCTCAAACCTCAATCCTCAATCCTCAATATTCAATCATCAATCTTCAATCCTCAATCCTCAATCCTCAATCCTAATTCCTCAATCCTCAATACCCAATCCTCAATTTCAATCCTCAATCCTCAATCCTCAATTCTCAATCCTCAATCCTCAGTCCTCAGTACTCAATCCTCAATCCTCAATCCTCAATCCTCAATCTTCAACCCTGAATCCTCATTCCTCAATACTCAATCCTCAATCTTCAATCCTCAATACTGAGTCTTCAATCCTCAATCCTCAATCTTCAATACTCAATCCTCAATCCTCAATCCTCAATCCTCAATCCTCAATATTCAATCCTCAATACCCACTCCTCAATCTTCAATCCTCAATCCTCAATCCTCAATCCTAATTCCTCAATGCTCATTCTTCAATCCTCAATACACAATCCTCAATTTCAATCCTCAATCCTCAATCCTCAATTCTCAATCCTCAATCCTCAGTCCTCAGTCCTCAAACCGCAGTCCTCAACCATCAGCCCTCATCCTCCATCCTCAATCCTCAATCCTCAATCCTCAATCTTCAATCCTCAATTCTCAATCTTCAATCCTCGATCCTGAATCGCCAATCCACAATCCTCAATCCTCAGGCATCAATACTCAATATGCAATACTCAATCCCCAGTCATCAATCTTCAATCCTCAATGCTCAATCCTCAATCCTCAATCCTCAGTCCTCAATCCCCAATCCTCAATCCTCAAACCTCAATCCTCAACCGTAAGTCCTCGTCCTCAATCCTCAAACCTCAATCCTCAATCCTCAATATTCAATCATCAATCTTCAATCCTCAATCCTGAATCCTCAATTCTCAATCCTCAATCCTCAGTCCTCAGTCCTCAAACCGCAATCCTCAACCCTCAGCCCTCATCCTCCATCCTCAATCCTCAATCCTCAATCCTCAAACCTCAATCCTCAATCCTCAATAATCAATCATCAATACTCAATCTTCAATCCTCAATCCTCAAACCTCAATCCTCAATCCTCAATCCTCAATCCTCAATCCCCATTCCTCAAACCTCAATCCTCAACCCTCAGTCTTCACCCTCAATTCTCAATTCTCAATCCTCAATCCTCAATCCTTAATCTTCAATCCTCAATAATCAATCTCCGATTCTAGGTCCTCAATCCCCAACCTTCAATCGTTAATCCTCAATCTTCAATCCTCAATCCCCAGTCATCAATCTTCAATCCTCAATGCTCAATCCTCAATCCTCAATCCTCAGTCCTCAATCCCCAATCCTCAATCCTCAAATCTCAATCCTCAACCGTCAGTCCTCGACCTCAATCCTCAAACCTCAATCCTCAATCCTCAATATTCAATCATCAATACTCAATCTTCAATCCTCAATCCTCAAACCTCAATCCTCAATCCTCATTCTTCAACCCTAAATACACAATCCTCAATCTTCAATCCTCAATCCTCATTCCTCAAACCTCAATCCTCAACCCTCAGTCCTCATAATCAATTCTCAATCCTCAATCCTCAATCCTCAATCTTCTATCGTCAATAATCAATCTCCAATCCTCAATCCTCAATCCTCGATCCTCAATCCTCAGGCATCAATGCTCAATCTTCAATACTCAATCTTCAATCCTCAATCCTCAATCCTCAATCCTCAAACCTCAATCCTCAATCCTCAATATTCAATCATCAATACTCAATCTTCAATCGTCAATCCCCAATCCTCAATCCTCAATCCTCAATCCTCAATCCTCAATAATCAATCCTCAATCCTCAATCCTCAATCTTCAACCCTGAATCCTCATTCCTCAATACTCAATCCTCAACCTTCAATCCTCAATACTGAGTCTTCAATCCTCAATCCTCAATCTTCAATACTCAATCCTCAATCCTCAATCCTCAATCCTCAATCCTCAATATTCAATCCTCAATACCCACTCCTCAATCTTCAATCCTCAATCCTCAATCCTCAATTCTAATTCCTCAATGCTCATTCTTCAATCCTCAATACCCAATCCTCAATTTCAATCCTCAATCCTCAATCCTCAATTCTCAATCCTCAATCCTCAGTCCTCAGTCCTCAAACCGCAATCCTCAACCCTCAGCCCTCATCCTCCATCCTCAATCCTCAATCCTCAATCCTCAATCTTCAATTCTCAATTCTCAATCTTCAATCCTCGATCCTGAAGCACCAATCCACAATCCTCAATCCTCAGGCATCAATACTCAATCTTCAATACTCAATCCTCAATCCTCAATCCTCAATCCTCAATCCTCAATCCTCAATCCTCAATCCTCAACCCTCAATCCTCATTCCTCAAACCTCAATCCACAACCCTCAGTCCTCTTACTCAATTCTGAATTCTCAATCCTCAATCCTCAATCCTCAATCTACAATCCTCTATAATCAATCTCTAATTCTAGATCCTCAATCCCCAATCTTCGATCCTTAATCCTCAATCTTCAATCCCGAATCCCCTGTACTCAATCTTCAATCCTCAATGCTCAATCCTCAATCCTCAATCCTCAGTCCTCAGTCCTCAATCTTCAATCCTCAACCATCAATCCACATTCCTCAAACCTCAACCCTCAACCCTCAGTCCTCATCCTCAATTCTCAATTCTCAATCCTCAATCCTGAATCCTCAGCCCTCAAACATCAATATTCAACCCTCAGTCCTCGTCCTCAATCCACAACCCTCAATCCTCAGTCCTCAATATTCAATCATCAATATTCAATCTTCAATCCTCAATCCTCAATCCTCAATCCTCAATACTCAATCCTCAATCTTCGATCCTCAATTCTCAATCCTCAATCCTCAACCCTCAATCATCAATCCTCAACTCTCAATCCTCAATCCTCAATCCTCAATCCTCAATCCTCAATCCTCAATCCTCAACTATCGATCCTCAATCCTCATTCTTCAACCCTAAATACACAATCCTCAATCTTCAATCCTCAATCCTCATTCCTCAAACCTCAATCCTCAACCCTCAGTCCTCATATTCAATTCTCAATCCTCAATCCTCAATCCTCAATCTTCTATCGTCAATAATCAATCTCCAATCCTCAATCCTCAATCCTCGATCCTCAATCCTCAGGCATCAATGCTCAATCTTCAATACTCAATCTTCAATCCTCAATCCTCAATCCTCAATCCTCAAACCTCAATCCTCAATCCTCAATATTCAATCATCAATACTCAATCTTCAATCGTCAATCCTCAATCCTCAATCCTCAATCCTCAATCCTCAATCCTCAATAATCAATCCTCAATCCTCAATCCTCAATCTTCAACCCTGAATCCTCAGTCCTCAATACTCAATCCTCAACCTTCAATCCTCAATACTGAGTCTTCAATCCTCAATCCTCAATCTTCAATACTCAATCCTCAATCCTCAATCCTCAATCCTCAATCCTCAATATTCAATCCTCAATACCCACTCCTCAATCTTCAATCCTCAATCCTCAATCCTCAATCCTAATTCCTCAATGCTCATTCTTCAATCCTCAATACCCAATCCTCAATTTCAATCCTCAATCCTCAATCCTCAATTCTCAATCCTCAATCCTCAGTCCTCAGTCCTCAAACCGCAATCGTCAACCCTCAGCCCTCATCCTCCATCCTCAATCCTCAATCCTCAATCCTCAATCTTCAATTCTCAATTCTCAATCTTCAATCCTCGATCCTGAAGCACCAATCCACAATCCTCAATCCTCAGGCATCAATACTCAATCTTCAATACTCAATCCTCAATCCTCAATCCTCAATCCTCAATCCTCAATCCTCAATCCTCAATCCTCAACCCTCAATCCTCATTCCTCAAACCTCAATCCACAACCCTCAGTCCTCTTACTCAATTCTGAATTCTCAATCCTCAATCCTCAATCCTCAATCTACAATCCTCTATAATCAATCTCTAATTCTAGATCCTCAATCCCCAATCTTCGATCCTTAATCCTCAATCTTCAATCCCGAATCCCCTGTACTCAATCTTCAATCCTCAATGCTCAATCCTCAATCCTCAATCCTCAGTCCTCAGTCCTCAATCTTCAATCCTCAACCATCAATCCACATTCCTCAAACCTCAACCCTCAACCCTCAGTCCTCATCCTCAATTCTCAATTCTCAATCCTCAATCCTGAATCCTCAGCCCTCAAACATCAATATTCAACCCTCAGTCCTCGTCCTCAATCCACAACCCTCAATCCTCAGTCCTCAATATTCAATCATCAATATTCAATCTTCAATCCTCAATCCTCAATCCTCAATCCTCAATCCTCAATTCTCAATCCTCCATCCTCAGTCCTCAGACCAGAAACCTCAATCCTCAACTCTCAGCCCTCAACCTCAATCCTCAATCCTCAATGTTCAAACCTCAATACCCAATCCGCAATCCTGAATCCTCAATCTTCAGCCCTCAGTCCTCTTAAATCAATTGTCTATCCTCAGTCCTCAATAGAATATCCTCAATTCACAGTTTTCAATACTCAATCCCCATTCTTCACTCTTCAAATCTCAATCCACAAATATCAATTCTCATCACTAAACCATCATGACTCAGTCCTCAATCTTCAATCCTCAATCCTCAATCCTCAACCTTCAATCCTCAATAATGAATCTTCAATCATCAATACTCAATACTCAATCTTCAATCCTCAATCCTGAATCCTCAATCCTCAATCCTCAATCCTCAATCCTCAATATTCAATCCTCAATACTCAATCTTCAATCATCAATCCTCAATCCTCAATTCTCAGTCGTCAATCCTCAGTCATCAATCCTCAATCTTCAACACACAATCGTGAATCCTTAGTCCTCAACCCTCAATCCTCAATCCTCGTTCCTCAAACCTCAATCCTCAATCTTCAATCCTCAATACACAGTCTGCAATCCTCAATCCTCAAACCTCAATCCTCAATCCTCATTCCTCAATACCCAATCCTCAATCTTCAATCCTCAATCCTCAATCCTCAATTCTCAATCCTCAATCCTTAATCCTCAGACCTCAAACATCAATATTCAACCCTCAGTCCTCGTCCTCAATCCACAACCCTCAATCCTCAGTCCTCAATATTCAATCATCAATATTCAATCTTCAATCCTCAATCCTCAATCCTCAATCCTCAATCCTCAATCCTCAATCTTCAATCCTCAAACCTCAGTCCTCAATACTCAATTCTCAATCTTCAATCCTCAATACTCAATCCTCAATCCTCAATACTCAATCCTCAATCCTCATCCTTCAATCCTCAATACCCAATCCTCAATCTTCAATCCTCAATCCTCAGTCCTCAATCCTCAATCCTCAATCCTCATTCTTCAATCCTCAATACCCAGTCCTCAATCTTCAATCCTCAATCCTCAATCCTCAATTCTCAATCGTCAATCCTCAATCCCCAGACCTCAAACATCAATACTCAACCCTCAGTCCTCGTCCTCAATCCACAACCCTCAATCCTCAATCCTCAATCTTCAATCATCAATATTCAATCTTCAGTCCTCAATCCTCAATCCTCAATCCTCAATCCTCAATCCTCAATGTACAATCCGCAATACCCAATCCTCAATCTTCAATCCTCAATCCTCAATCCTCAATCCTCAATTCTCAATACTCAGTCCTCAATTCTCAGTCCTCAAACCTCAATCCTGAATCCACAATCCTGAATCCTCAATCTTCAGACCTCAGTCCTCAACGATCAATCGTCAATTCTCAGTCCTCAATAGAATATCATCAATTCACAAATTTCAATACTCAATACTCAATCTGCAATCTTCAAATCTCTGTCCACAAACATCAATTCTCATCACTCAACCCTCAACACTCAGTCCCCAATCCTCAATCTTCAATCGTGAATCCTCAATCCTCAATTCTCAATCCTCAATCCTCAGTCCTCAGACCTGAAACCTCAATCCTCAACTCTCAGCCCTCAACCTCAATCCTCAATCCTCAATCCTCAATCCTCAATCCTCAATGTTCAAACCTCAATACCCAATCCTCAATCGTCAATCCTCAATCCTCAAGCGTCAATCCTCAATCCTGAATCCTCAACCCTCAATCCTCAGTCCTCAAACCTCAATCCCTAATCCTCAATCCTGAATCCTCAATCTTCAGCCCTCAGTCCTCTTAAATCAATTGTCAATCCTCGGTCCTCAATAGAATATCCTCAATTCACAGTTTTCAATACTCAACCCCATTCTTCACTCTTCAAATCTCAATCCACAAATATCAATTCTCATCACTAAACCATCATCACTCAGTCCTCAATCTTCAATTCTCAACCCTGAATCCTCAACCTTCAATCCTCAATAATGAATCTTCAATCATCAATCCTCAATCCTCAATCCTCAATCCTCAATCTTGAATATTCAATCCTCAGTCCCCAATCCTCAATCTTCAATCCTCAGTCCTCAATCCTCAATCCTCAATTCTCAATACTCAGTCCTCAGTCCTCAAACCTCAGCGCTGAATCCTCAATCCTCTATCATCAATCCTCAATCTTCAATACTCAATACTCAATCCTCAATCCTCAATCCTCAATCCTCAATCCTCAATCCTCTTTCTTCAATCCTCAATACCAATTCCTCAATTTCAATCCTCAATCCTCAATCCTCATTTCTCAATCCTCAATCCTCAACCCTCGGCCCTCATCCTCCATGCTCAGTACTCAATCCTCTATCCTCAATCTTCAATCCTCAATACCCAATCTTCAATCCTCATTCCTCAATCCTCAATCCTCAATCCTCAATCTTCAATCCTCAATACTCAATCTGCAATCCTCAATCCTCAAACCTCAATCCTCAATCCTCATTCCTCAATCCTCAATACCCAATCCTCAATCCTTAATCCTCAATCCTCAATCCTCAATATTCAATCATCAATACTCAATCTTCAATCCTCAATCTTCAATCCTCAATACTCGATCTTCAATCCCCAATCCTCAATCCTCAATCCTCAATCCTCAATTCCCAGGCATCAATAATCAATCTACAATATTCAATCCTCAATCCTGAATCCTCAATCCACAATCCTCAACCTTCAATACTCAATACTCAATCTTCAATCCTCAATCCTCAATCCTCAATCCACAATCCTCAATCCTCAATCCTCAATATTCAATCCTCAATACTCAATCTTCAATCATCATCCTCAATCCTCAATTCTCAGTCGTCAATCCTCAGTCATCAATCCTCAATCTTCAATACTCAATCGTCAATCCTTAGTCCTCAATCCTCAATCCTCAATCCTCGTTCCTCAAACCTCAATCCTCAACCCTCAGTCTTCATCCTCAATCCTCAAACCTCAATCCTCAATCCTCAATATTCAATCATCAATACTCAATCTTCAATCCTCAATCCTCAATCCTCAATCCTCAATTCTCAATCCTCAATCCTTAATCCTCAGACCTCAAACATCAATATTCAATCCCCAGTCCTCGTCCTCAATCCACAACCCTCAATCGTCAGTCCTCAATATTCAATCATCAATATTCAATCTTCAATCCTCAATCCTCAATACTCAATCCTCAACCCTCAATCCTCAATCTTCAACCGTGAATCCTCAATCCTCAATACTCAATCCTCAATCTTCAATCCTCAGTACTCAATCTTCAATCCTCAATCCTCAATCCTCAATCCTCAATACTCAATCTTCAATCCTCAACACTCAATCTTCAATCCTCAATCCTCAATCCTCAATCCTCAATCCTCATTCTTCAATCCTCAATACCCAATCCTCAATCCTCAATCCTCAATCCTCAATACTCAATCCTCAATCCTCAATCCTCAATCCTCAATCCTCAATCCTCAATCCTCAATCCTCAATCCTCAATCCTCAATCCTCAATCCTCAACTTTCAATAATCAATAATCAATCTCCAATCCTAGATCCTCAATCCTCAATCCTCAATCCTCAATACTCAATCCACATTCTTCAATCCTCAATACCTAATCCTCAATCTTCAATCCTCAAACACCAATCCTCAACTCTCAATCCTCAATCCTCAGTCCTCAGTCGTCAATCCTCAATCCCCGAGCCTTAGCACTCATCCTCAATCCTCAGTCTTCAATCCTCAATCCTCAAACCTAAATCCTCTACCGTCAGTCCTCGTCCTCAATCCTCAATCCTCAATATTCAATCATCAATACTCAATCTTCAATCCTGAATCCTCAATCCTCAGTCCTCAGTCCTCAATCCTCAATCCTCAATTTTCAATCATCAATACTCAATCTTCAATCCTCAATCTTCAATCCTCAATACTCAATCTTCAATCCTGAATCCTCAATCCTCAATCCTCAATCCTCAATCCTCAGGCATCAATACTCAACCTACAGTATTCAATCCTCAATCCTTAATCCTCAATCCACAATCCACAACCTTCAATACTCAATACTCAATCTTCAATCCTCAATCCTGAATCCTCAATCCTCAATCCTCAATCCTCAATACTCAATCCTCATTCCTCAATACCCAATCCTCAATCTTCAATCCTCAATCCTCAATCCTCAATTCTCAATCCTCAATCCTTAATCCTCAGACCTCAAACATCAATATTCAACCCTCAGTCCTCGTCCTCAATCCACAACCCTCAATCCTCAATCCTCAATATTCAATCCTCAATACTCAATCTTCAATCCTCAATACTCAACCCTCAGTCCTCGTCCTCAATCCACAACCCTCAATCCTCAATCCTCAATCTTCAATCATCAATATTCAATCTTCAGTCCTCAACCCTCAATCCTCAATCCTCAATCCTCAATCCTCAATCCTCAATGTTCAATCCGCAATACCCAATCCTCAATCTTCAATCCTCAATCCTCAACCCTCAATCCTCAATTCTCAATCCTCAATCCTCAGTCCTCAGACCTCAAACCTCAATCCTCAACTCTCAGCCCTCCTCCTCAGTCCTCAATCCTCAATCTTCAATCCTCAATCCTCAATCCTCAAGCCTCAATCCTCAATCCTCAATCCTCAGTCCTCAAACCTCAATCCTCAACACTCAATTCTCAATCCTCAATCTTCAATCCTCAATCCTCAACCCTCAATCCTCAATTCTCAATACTCAGTCCTCAATTCTCAGTCCTCAAACCTCAATTCTGAATCCACAATCCTGAATCCTCAATCTTCAGACCTCAGTCCTCAACAATCAGTCGTCAATTCTCAGTCCTCAATAGAATATCATCAATTCACACATTTCAATACTCAATACTCAATCTGCAATCTTCAAATCTCTATCCACAAACATCAATTCTCATCACTCAACCTTCAACACTCAGTCTCCAATCCTCAATCTTCAATCCTCAATCCTCAATCCTCAATTCTCAATCCTCAATCCTCAGTCCTCAGACCTCAAACCTCAATCCTCAACTCTCAGCCCTCATTCTCAATCCTCAATCCTCAAGCTTCAATCATCAATCCTCAATCCTCAAGCCTCAATCCTCAATCCTCAATCCTCAGTCCTCAAACCTCAATCCTCAACACTCAATTCTCAATCCTCAATCTTCAATCCTCAATCCTCAATCCTCAATCCCCAATCCTCAATTCTCAGGCATCAATACTCAATCTTCAATACTCAATCGTCAATCCTCAATCCTCAATTCTCAATCCTCAATCCTCAACCCTCAATCCTCATTCCTCAAACCTCAATCCTCAACCCTCAGTTCTCATCCTCAATTCCCAATTCTCTATTCTCAATCCTCAATCCTCAATCCTCAATCTTCAATCCTCAATAATCAACCTCCAATCCTAGATCCTCAATCCCCAGTCTTCAATCCTTAATCCTGAATCCTCAATCCTTAATTCTCAATCGTCAATTTTCAATCCTCAATACTCAATCTTCAATCCTCATTCCTCAATCCTCAATCCTCAATCCTTAATCCTCAATCGTCAATCTTCAATCCTCAATACTCAATGTTCAATCCTCAATCCTCAATCCTCAATCCTCAATCCTCATTCTTCAATACTCAATACCCAATCCTCAATCTTCAATCCTCAATCCTCAATCCTCAATTCTCAATCCTCAATCCTCAGTCCTCTGTCCTCAAACCTCAATCCTCTACCCTCAGCCCTCATCCTCCATCCTCAATCCTCAATCATCAATCCTCAATCTTATATCCTCAATATTCAATCTTCAATCCTCAATCCTCAATACTCAATCCTCAATCCTCAATCCTCAGTGATCAATACTCAATCTTCAATACTCAACCCTCAATCCTCAATCCTCAATCCTCAATCCTCAATCCTCAATCCTCAATCCTCAATGCCAATTTCCCAAACCTCAATCCTCAACCCTCAGCCCTCATCCTCAAATCTCAATTCTCAATCCTCAATCATCAATCCTCAATCTTCAATCCTCAATCCTCAATCCTCAATCCTCAGTACTCAATCCTCAATCCTCAACCTTCAATCCTCAATACTCAATCTTCAATCCTCAATCCTCAATCCTCAATCCTCAATCCTCAATCTTCATTCCTCAATCCTCAATCCTCAATCTTCAATCCTCAATACTCAATCTGCAATCCTCAATACTCAAACCTCAATCCTCAATCCTCATTCTTCAATCCTCAATGTCCAATCCTCAATCTTCAATCCTCAATCCTCAATCCTCAATTCTCAACCCTCAATCCTTAATCCTCAGACCTCAAACATCAATATTCAACCCTCAGTCCTCGTCCTCAATCCACAACCCTCAATCCTCAGTCCTCAATATTCAATCATCAATATTCAATCTTCAATCCTCAATCCTCAATCCTCAATCCTCAATCCTCAATTCTGAATCCTCAATCTTCAATCCTCAATCCTCAATCCTCAATACTCAATCCTCAATCTTCAATCCTGAATACCCACTCCTCAATCTTCAATCCTCAATCCTCAATCCTCAAACCTAATTCCTCAATCCTCATTCTTCAATCATCAATACCCAATCCTCAATTTCAATCCTCAATCCTCAATCCTCAATTCTCAATCCTCAATCCTCAGTCCTCAGTCCTCAAACCGCAATCCTCAACCCTCAGCCCTCATCCTCCATCCTCAATCCTCAATCCTCGATCCTCAATCCTCAATCTTCAATCCTCAATTCTCAATCCTCAATCCTCAACCCTCAATCCTCATTCCTCAAACCTCAATCCTCAACCCTCAGTTCTCATACTCAATTCTCAATTCTCAATCCTCAATCCTCAATCCTCAATCTTCAATCCTCAATAATCAATCTCCAATTCTAGATCCTCAATCCCCAATCTTCAATCCTTAATCCTCAATATTCAATCCCCAATCCCCAGTACTCAATCTTCAATCTCAATGCTCAATCCTCAATCCTCAATCCTCAGTCCTCAGTCCTGAATCTTCAATCCTCATACCTCAATCCTCAACCGTCAGTCCTCATTCTCCATCCTCAATCCTCAATCCTCAATCCTCAATCTTCAATCCCCAATACTCAGTCTTCAATCCTCAATCCTCAATCCTCAATCCTCAACCATCAATCGTCATTCCTCAAACCTCAATCCTCAACCCTCAGTCCTCGTCCTCAATTCTCAATTCTCAATCCTCAATCCTCAATCCTCAATCTTCAATCCTCAATAATCAATATCCGATCCTAGATCCTCAATCCTCAATCCTCAATCCTCAATCTTCAATCCTCAATCCTCATTCCTCAATACCCAATCCTCAATCTTCAATCCTCAATCCTCAATCCTCAATTCTCAATCCTCAATCCTTAATCCTCAGACCTCAAACATCAATATTCAAACCTCAGTCCTCGTCCTCAATCCACAACCCTCAATCGTCAATCCTCAATATTCAATCCTCAATACTCAATCTTCAATCCTCAATACTCAACCCTCAGTCCTCGTCCTCAATCCACAACACTCAATCCTCAATCCTCAATCTTCAATCATCAATATTCAATCTTCAGTCCTCAACCCTCAATCCTCAATACTCAATCCTCAATCCTCAATCCTCAATGTTCAATCCGCAATGCCCAATCCTCAATCTTCAATCCTCAATCCTCAACCCTCAATCCTCAATTCTCAATACTCAGTCCTCAATTCTCAGTCCTCAAACCTCAATCCTGAATCCACAATCCTGAATCCTCAATCTTCAGACCTCAGTCCTCAACAATCAGTCGTCAATTCTCAGTCCTCAATAGAATATCATCAATTCACACATTTCAATACTCAATACTCAATCTGCAATCTTCAAATCTCTATCCACAAACATCAATTCTCATCACTCAACCTTCAACACTCAGTCCCCAATCCTCAATCTTCAATCCTCAATCCTCAATCCTCAATTCTCAATCCTCAATCCTCAGTCCTCAGACCTCAAACCTCAATCCTCAAGTCTCAGCCCTCAACCTCAATCCTCAATCCTCAATCTTCAATCCTCAATCCTCAATCCCCAAGCCTCAATCCTCAATCCTCAATCCTCATTCTTCAATACTCAATACCCAATCCTCAATCTTCAATCCTCAATCCTCAATCCTCAATCCTAGATCCTCAATCCTCATTCCTCAATCCTCAATACCCAATCCTCAATTTCAATCCTCAATCCTCAATCCTCATTTCTCAATCCTCAATCCTCAAGCCTCAACCCTCATCCTCCATCCTCAATCCTCAATCCTCAATCATCAATCTTCAATCCTCAATTCTCAATCTTCAATCCTCGATCCTCAATCATCAATCCTCAATCCTCAATCCTCAGGCATGAATACTCAATCTTCAATGCTCAATCCTCAATCCTCAATCCTCAATCCTCAATCCTCAACCCTCAGCCCTCATCCTCAATTCTCAATTCTCAATCCTCAATCATCAGTCCCCAATCTTCAATCCTCAATCCTCAATCCTCAATCCTCAGTACTCAATCCTCAATCCTCAACCGTCAATCCTCAATACTCAATCTTCAATCCTCAATCCTCAATCCTTAATCCTCAATACTCAATCTTCAATCCTCAATCATCAATCCTCAATCTTCAATCCTCAAAACTCAATCTGCAATCCTCAATCTTCAACCCTCAATCTTCAATCCTCAATACTCAATCCTCAATCCTCAATCCTCAATCGTCAATCCTCAATCCTCAATCCTCAATCCTGAGGCATCAATACTCAATCTACAATATTCAATCATCAATCCTTAATCCTCAATCCACAATCCTCAATCTTCAATACTCAATACTCAATCTTCAATCCTCAATCCTCAATCCTCAATACTCAATCCTCAATACTCAATCTTCAATCATCAATCCTCAATCCTCAATTCTCAGTCGTCAATCCGCAGTCATCTATCCTCAATCTTCAATACTCAATCGTCAATCCTTAGTCCTCAATCCTCAATCCTCAATCCTCGTTCCTCAAACCTCAATCCTCAACACTCAGTCTTCATCCTCAATCCTCAAACCTCAATCCTCAATACTCAATATTCAGTCATCAATACTAAATCTTCAATCCTCAATCCTCAATCCTCAATCTTCAATCCTCGTTCCTCAAACCTCAAACCTCAACCCTCAGTCGTCATCCTCAATCCTCAAACCTCAATCCTCAATCTTTAATATTCAATCATCAATACTCAATCTTCAATCCTCAATCCTCAAACCTCAGTCCTCAATCCACATTCTTCAATCCTAAATACCCAATCCTCAATATTCAATCCTCAATCCTTAACCCTCAATCCAGAATCCTCAACCTTCAATACTCAATACTCAATCTTCAATCCTCAATCCTCAATCCTGAATCCTCAATCCTCAATCCTCAATATTCAATCCTCAATACTCAATCTTCAATCATCATCCTCAATCCTCAATTCTCAGTCGTCAATCGTCAGTCATCAATCCTCAATCTTCAATACTCAATCGTCAATCCTTAGTCCTCAATCCTCAATCCTCAATCCTCGTTCCTCAAACCTCAATCCTCAACCCTCAGTCTTCATCCTCAATCCTCAAACCTCAATCCTCAATCCTCAATATTCAATCATCAATACTCAATCTTCAATCCTCAATCCTCAAACCTCAATCCTCAATCCTCATTCTTCAATCCTAAATACCCAATCCTCAATCTTCAATCCTCAATCCTCAATCCTCATTTCTCAATCCTCAATCCTTAATCCTCAGACCTCAAACATCAATATTCAATCCTCAGTCCTCGTCCTCAATCCACAACCCTCAATCCTCAGTCCTCAATATTCAATCATCAATATTCAATCTTCAATACTCAATCCTCAATCCTCAATCCTCAATCCTCAATCCTCAATCTTCAACCCTGAATCCTCAATCCTCAATACTCAATCCTCAATCTTCAATCCTCAATACTCAATCTTCAATCCTCAGTCCTCAATCCTCAATCCTCAATCCTCAATCTTCAATCCTCAACACTCAATCTTCAATCCTCAGTCCTCAATCCTCAATCCTCAATCCTCATTCTTCAAACCTCAATACCCAATCCTCAATCTTCAATCCTCAATCCTCAATCCTCAATCCTAATTCCTCAATCCTCATTCTTCAATCCTCAATAACCAATCCTCAATTTCAATCCTCAATCTTCAATCCTCATTTCTCAAACCTCAATCCTCAATCCTCAGTCCTCATACTCAATTCGCAATTCTCAATCCTCAATCCTCAATCCTCAATCTTCAATCCTCAATAATCAATCTCCAATCCTCAATCCTCAATCCTCGATCCTCAATCCTCAGGCATCAATACTCAATCTTCAATACTCAATCCTCAATCCTCAATCTTCAATCCCGAATACTCAATCTTCAATCGTCAATCCTCAATCCTCAATCCTCAATCCTCAATCCTCAGGCATCAATACTCAATCTTCAATACTCAATCCTCAATCCACAATCCTCAATCCTCAACCATCAATCCTCATTCCTCAAACCTCAATCCTCAACCCTCAGTCCTCATCCTCAATTCTCAATTCTCAATCCTCAATCTTCAATCCTCAATCTTCAATCCTCAATAATCAATCTCCGATCCTAGATCCTCAATCCCCAATCTTCAATCGTTAATCCTCAATATTCAATGCTCAATCCCCAGTCATCAATCTTCAATCCTCAATGCTCAATCCTTAACCCTCAATCCTCAGTCCTCAATCCCCAATCCTCAATCCTCAAACCTCAAACCTCAACCGTCAGTCCTCGTCCTCAATCCTCAAACCTCAATCCTCAATCCTCAATATTCAATCATCAATACTCTATCTTCAATCCTCAATCATCAAACCTCAATCCTCAATCCTCATTCTTCAACCCTAAATACACAATCCTCAATCTTCAATCCTCAATCCTCATTCCTCAAGCCTCAATCCTCAACCCTCAGTCCTCATACTCAATTCTCAATCCTCAATCCTCAATCCTCAATCTTCAATCGTCAATAATCAATCTCCAATCCTCAATCCTCAATCCTCGATCCTCAATCCTCAGGCATCAATACTCAATCTTCAATACTCAATCTTCAATCCTCAATCCTCAATCCTCAATCCTCAAACCTCAATCCTCAATCCTCAATATTCAATCATCAATACTCAATCTTCAATCCTCAATCCTCAATCCTCAATCCTCAATCCTCAATCCTCAATCCTCAATCCTCAATGCCCAATCCTCAATCCTCAATCCTCAATCCTCAATCCTCAATCCTCAATCCTCAATCCACAATCCTCAACCCTCAATACTCAATAATCAATCTCCAATCCTAGATCCTCAATCCTCAATCCTCAATCCTCAATCCTCAATACTCATTCTTCAATCCTCAATACCTAATCCTCAATCTTCAATCCTCAAACATCAATCCTCAATTCTCAATCCTCAATCCTCAGTCCTCAGTCGTCAAACCTCAATCCCCGACCCTTAGCACTCATCCTCAATCCTCAGTCTTCAATCCTCAATCCTCAAACCTAAATCCTCTACCGTCAGTCCTCGTCCTCAATCCTCAATCCTTAATCCTCAATCGTCAATCTTCAATCCTCAATACTCAATGTTCAATCCTCAATCCTCAATCCTCAATCCTCAATCCTCATTCTTCAATACTCAATACCCAATCCTCAATCTTCAATCCTCAATCCTCAATCCTCAATTCTCAATCCTCAATCCTCAGTCCTCTGTCCTCAAACCTCAATCCTCTACCCTCAGCCCTCATCCTCCATCCTCAATCCTCAATCATCAATCCTCAATCTTATATCCTCAATATTCAATCTTCAATCCTCAATCCTCAATACTCAATCCTCAATCCTCAATCCTCAGTGATCAATACTCAATCTTCAATACTCAACCCTCAATCCTCAATCCTCAATCCTCAATCCTCAATCCTCAATCCTCAATCCTCAATGCCAATTTCCCAAACCTCAATCCTCAACCCTCAGCCCTCATCCTCAAATCTCAATTCTCAATCCTCAATCATCAATCCTCAATCTTCAATCCTCAATCCTCAATCCTCAATCCTCAGTACTCAATCCTCAATCCTCAACCTTCAATCCTCAATACTCAATCTTCAATCCTCAATCCTCAATCCTCAATCCTCAATCCTCAATCTTCATTCCTCAATCCTCAATCCTCAATCTTCAATCCTCAATACTCAATCTGCAATCCTCAATACTCAAACCTCAATCCTCAATCCTCATTCTTCAATCCTCAATGTCCAATCCTCAATCTTCAATCCTCAATCCTCAATCCTCAATTCTCAACCCTCAATCCTTAATCCTCAGACCTCAAACATCAATATTCAACCCTCAGTCCTCGTCCTCAATCCACAACCCTCAATCCTCAGTCCTCAATATTCAATCATCAATATTCAATCTTCAATCCTCAATCCTCAATCCTCAATCCTCAATTCTGAATCCTCAATCTTCAATCCTCAATCCTCAATCCTCAATACTCAATCCTCAATCTTCAATCCTGAATACCCACTCCTCAATCTTCAATCCTCAATCCTCAATCCTCAAACCTAATTCCTCAATCCTCATTCTTCAATCATCAATACCCAATCCTCAATTTCAATCCTCAATCCTCAATCCTCAATTCTCAATCCTCAATCCTCAGTCCTCAGTCCTCAAACCGCAATCCTCAACCCTCAGCCCTCATCCTCCATCCTCAATCCTCAATCCTCGATCCTCAATCCTCAATCTTCAATCCTCAATTCTCAATCCTCAATCCTCAACCCTCAATCCTCATTCCTCAAACCTCAATCCTCAACCCTCAGTTCTCATACTCAATTCTCAATTCTCAATCCTCAATCCTCAATCCTCAATCTTCAATCCTCAATAATCAATCTCCAATTCTAGATCCTCAATCCCCAATCTTCAATCCTTAATCCTCAATATTCAATCCCCAATCCCCAGTACTCAATCTTCAATCTCAATGCTCAATCCTCAATCCTCAATCCTCAGTCCTCAGTCCTGAATCTTCAATCCTCATACCTCAATCCTCAACCGTCAGTCCTCATTCTCCATCCTCAATCCTCAATCCTCAATCCTCAATCTTCAATCCCCAATACTCAGTCTTCAATCCTCAATCCTCAATCCTCAATCCTCAACCATCAATCGTCATTCCTCAAACCTCAATCCTCAACCCTCAGTCCTCGTCCTCAATTCTCAATTCTCAATCCTCAATCCTCAATCCTCAATCTTCAATCCTCAATAATCAATATCCGATCCTAGATCCTCAATCCTCAATCCTCAATCCTCAATCTTCAATCCTCAATCCTCATTCCTCAATACCCAATCCTCAATCTTCAATCCTCAATCCTCAATCCTCAATTCTCAATCCTCAATCCTTAATCCTCAGACCTCAAACATCAATATTCAAACCTCAGTCCTCGTCCTCAATCCACAACCCTCAATCGTCAATCCTCAATATTCAATCCTCAATACTCAATCTTCAATCCTCAATACTCAACCCTCAGTCCTCGTCCTCAATCCACAACACTCAATCCTCAATCCTCAATCTTCAATCATCAATATTCAATCTTCAGTCCTCAACCCTCAATCCTCAATACTCAATCCTCAATCCTCAATCCTCAATGTTCAATCCGCAATGCCCAATCCTCAATCTTCAATCCTCAATCCTCAACCCTCAATCCTCAATTCTCAATACTCAGTCCTCAATTCTCAGTCCTCAAACCTCAATCCTGAATCCACAATCCTGAATCCTCAATCTTCAGACCTCAGTCCTCAACAATCAGTCGTCAATTCTCAGTCCTCAATAGAATATCATCAATTCACACATTTCAATACTCAATACTCAATCTGCAATCTTCAAATCTCTATCCACAAACATCAATTCTCATCACTCAACCTTCAACACTCAGTCCCCAATCCTCAATCTTCAATCCTCAATCCTCAATCCTCAATTCTCAATCCTCAATCCTCAGTCCTCAGACCTCAAACCTCAATCCTCAAGTCTCAGCCCTCATCCTCAATCCTCAATCCTCAATCTTCAATCCTCAATCCTCAATCCCCAAGCCTCAATCCTCAATCCTCAATCCTCATTCTTCAATACTCAATACCCAATCCTCAATCTTCAATCCTCAATCCTCAATCCTCAATCCTAGATCCTCAATCCTCATTCCTCAATCCTCAATACCCAATCCTCAATTTCAATCCTCAATCCTCAATCCTCATTTCTCAATCCTCAATCCTCAAGCCTCAACCCTCATCCTCCATCCTCAATCCTCAATCCTCAATCATCAATCTTCAATCCTCAATTCTCAATCTTCAATCCTCGATCCTCAATCATCAATCCTCAATCCTCAATCCTCAGGCATGAATACTCAATCTTCAATGCTCAATCCTCAATCCTCAATCCTCAATCCTCAATCCTCAACCCTCAGCCCTCATCCTCAATTCTCAATTCTCAATCCTCAATCATCAGTCCCCAATCTTCAATCCTCAATCCTCAATCCTCAATCCTCAGTACTCAATTCTCAATCCTCAACCGTCAATCCTCAATACTCAATCTTCAATCCTCAATCCTCAATCCTTAATCCTCAATACTCAATCTTCAATCCTCAATCATCAATCCTCAATCTTCAATCCTCAAAACTCAATCTGCAATCCTCAATCTTCAACCCTCAATCTTCAATCCTCAATACTCAATCCTCAATCCTCAATCCTCAATCGTCAATCCTCAATCCTCAATCCTCAATCCTGAGGCATCAATACTCAATCTACAATATTCAATCATCAATCCTTAATCCTCAATCCACAATACTCAATCTTCAATACTCAATACTCAATCTTCAATCCTCAATCCTCAATCCTCAATACTCAATCCTCAATCCTCAATCCTCAATCCGCAATATTCAATCCTCAATACTCAATCTTCAATCATCAATCCTCAATCCTCAATTCTCAGTCGTCAATCCGCAGTCATCTATCCTCAATCTTCAATACTCAATCGTCAATCCTTAGTCCTCAATCCTCAATCCTCAATCCTCGTTCCTCAAACCTCAATCCTCAACACTCAGTCTTCATCCTCAATCCTCAAACCTCAATCCTCAATACTCAATATTCAGTCATCAATACTAAATCTTCAATCCTCAATCCTCAATCCTCAATCTTCAATCCTCGTTCCTCAAACCTCAAACCTCAACCCTCAGTCGTCATCCTCAATCCTCAAACCTCAATCCTCAATCTTTAATATTCAATCATCAATACTCAATCTTCAATCCTCAATCCTCAAACCTCAGTCCTCAATCCACATTCTTCAATCCTAAATACCCAATCCTCAATATTCAATCCTCAATCCTTAACCCTCAATCCAGAATCCTCAACCTTCAATACTCAATACTCAATCTTCAATCCTCAATCCTCAATCCTGAATCCTCAATCCTCAATCCTCAATATTCAATCCTCAATACTCAATCTTCAATCATCATCCTCAATCCTCAATTCTCAGTCGTCAATCGTCAGTCATCAATCCTCAATCTTCAATACTCAATCGTCAATCCTTAGTCCTCAATCCTCAATCCTCAATCCTCGTTCCTCAAACCTCAATCCTCAACCCTCAGTCTTCATCCTCAATCCTCAAACCTCAATCCTCAATCCTCAATATTCAATCATCAATACTCAATCTTCAATCCTCAATCCTCAAACCTCAATCCTCAATCCTCATTCTTCAATCCTAAATACCCAATCCTCAATCTTCAATCCTCAATCCTCAATCCTCATTTCTCAATCCTCAATCCTTAATCCTCAGACCTCAAACATCAATATTCAATCCTCAGTCCTCGTCCTCAATCCACAACCCTCAATCCTCAGTCCTCAATATTCAATCATCAATATTCAATCTTCAATACTCAATCCTCAATCCTCAATCCTCAATCCTCAATCCTCAATCTTCAACCCTGAATCCTCAATCCTCAATACTCAATCCTCAATCTTCAATCCTCAATACTCAATCTTCAATCCTCAGTCCTCAATCCTCAATCCTCAATCCTCAATCTTCAATCCTCAACACTCAATCTTCAATCCTCAGTCCTCAATCCTCAATCCTCAATCCTCATTCTTCAAACCTCAATACCCAATCCTCAATCTTCAATCCTCAATCCTCAATCCTCAATCCTAATTCCTCAATCCTCATTCTTCAATCCTCAATAACCAATCCTCAATTTCAATCCTCAACCTTCAATCCTCATTTCTCAAACCTCAATCCTCAATCCTCAGTCCTCATACTCAATTCGCAATTCTCAATCCTCAATCCTCAATCCTCAATCTTCAATCCTCAATAATCAATCTCCAATCCTCAATCCTCAATCCTCGATCCTCAATCCTCAGGCATCAATACTCAATCTTCAATACTCAATCCTCAATCCTCAATCTTCAATCCCGAATACTCAATCTTCAATCGTCAATCCTCAATCCTCAATCCTCAATCCTCAATCCTCAGGCATCAATACTCAATCTTCAATACTCAATCCTCAATCCACAATCCTCAATCCTCAACCATCAATCCTCATTCCTCAAACCTCAATCCTCAACCCTCAGTCCTCATCCTCAATTCTCAATTCTCAATCCTCAATCTTCAATCCTCAATCTTCAATCCTCAATAATCAATCTCCGATCCTAGATCCTCAATCCCCAATCTTCAATCGTTAATCCTCAATATTCAATGCTCAATCCCCAGTCATCAATCTTCAATCCTCAATGCTCAATCCTTAACCCTCAATCCTCAGTCCTCAATCCCCAATCCTCAATCCTCAAACCTCAAACCTCAACCGTCAGTCCTCGTCCTCAATCCTCAAACCTCAATCCTCAATCCTCAATATTCAATCATCAATACTCTATCTTCCATCCTCAATCATCAAACCTCAATCCTCAATCCTCATTCTTCAACCCTAAATACACAATCCTCAATCTTCAATCCTCAATCCTCATTCCTCAAGCCTCAATCCTCAACCCTCAGTCCTCATACTCAATTCTCAATCCTCAATCCTCAATCCTCAATCTTCAATCGTCAATAATCAATCTCCAATCCTCAATCCTCAATCCTCGATCCTCAATCCTCAGGCATCAATACTCAATCTTCAATACTCAATCTTCAATCCTCAATCCTCAATCCTCAATCCTCAAACCTCAATCCTCAATCCTCAATATTCAATCATCAATACTCAATCTTCAATCCTCAATCCTCAATCCTCAATCCTCAATCCTCAATCCTCAATCCTCAATCCTCAATCCCCAATCCTCAATCCTCAATCCTCAATCCTCAATCCTCAATCCTCAATCCTCAATCCACAATCCTCAACCCTCAATACTCAATAATCAATCTCCAATCCTAGATCCTCAATCCTCAATCCTCAATCCTCAATCCTCAATACTCATTCTTCAATCCTCAATACCTAATCCTCAATCTTCAATCCTCAAACATCAATCCTCAATTCTCAATCCTCAATCCTCAGTCCTCAGTCGTCAAACCTCAATCCCCGACCCTTAGCACTCATCCTCAATCCTCAGTCTTCAATCCTCAATCCTCAAACCTAAATCCTCTACCGTCAGTCCTCGTCCTCAATCCTCAAACCTCAATCCTCAATCCTCAATATTCAATCATCAATACTCAATCTTCAATCCTCAATCCTCAAACCACAATCCTCAATCCTCATTCTTCAATCCTAAATACCCAATCCTCAATTTCCAATCCTCAATCCTCAATCCTCAATTCTCAATCCTCAATCCTTAATCCTCAGAACTCAAACATGAATATTCAACGCTCAGTCCTCGTCCTCAATCCACAACCCTCAATCCTCAGTCCTCAATATTCAATCATCAATATTCAATCTTCAATCCTCAACCCTCAATCCTCAATCCTCAATCCTCAATCCTCAATCTTCAACGCTGAATCCTCAATCCTCAATACACAGTCCTCAATCTTCAATCCTCAATACTCAATCTTCAATCCCCAATCCTCAGTCCTCAATCCTCAATCCTCAATCTTCATTCCTCAACACTAATCTTCAATCCTCAATCCTCAATCCTCAATCCTCAATCCTCATTCTTCAATCCTCAATACCCAATCCTCAATCTTCAATCCTCTATCCTCAATCCTCAATCCTAATTCCACAATCCCCATTCTTCAATCCTCAATACCCAATCCTCAATTTCAATCCTCAATCCTCAATCTTCAATTATCAATACTCAATCTGCAATCCTCAATACTCAAACCTCAATCCTCAATCCTCATTCTGCAATCCTCAATACCCAATCCTCAATCTTCAATCCTCAATCATCAATCCTAAATCCTCAATCCTCAATTCTCAATCCTCAATCTTCAATCCTCAATCCTCGATCCCCAATACTCAACCCTCAACCTTCAATCCTCAATACCCACTCCTCAATCTTCAATCCTCAATCCTCAATCCTCAATCCTAATTCCTCAATCCTCATTCTTCAATCCTCAATACCCAATCCTCTATCTTCAATCCTCAAACATCAATCCTCAATTCTCAATCCTCAATCCTCAGTCCTCAGTCGTCGAACCTCAATCCCCGACCCTCAGCACTCATCCTCAATCCTCAGTCCTCAATCCTCAATCCTCAAAACTAAATCCTCTACCGTCAGTCCTCGTCCTCAATCCTCTAACCTCAATCCTCAATCCTCAATATTCAATCATCAATACTCAATCTTCAATCCTCAATCCTCAATCCTCAATCTTCAATCCTCGTTCCTCAAACATCAAACCTCAACCCTCAGTCGTCATCCTCAATCCTCAAACCTCAATCCTCAATCTTTAATATTCAATCATCAATACTCAATCTTCAATCCTCAATCCTCAAACCTCAGTCCTCAATCCTCATTCTTCAATCCTAAATACCCAATCCTCAATATTCAATCCTCAATCCTTAATCCTCAATCCAGAATCCTCAACCTTCAATCTTCAATACTCAATCGTCAATCCTTAGTCCTCAATCCTCAATCCTCAATCCTCGTTCCTCAAACCTCAATCCTCAACCCTCAGTCTTCATCCTCAATCCTCAAACCTCAATCCTCAATCCTCAATATTCAATCATCAATACTCAATCTTCAATCCTCAATCCTCAAACCTCAATCCTCAATCCTCATTCTTCAATCCTAAATACCCAATCCTCAATCTTCAATCCTCAATCCTCAATCCTCATTTCTCAATCCTCAATCCTTAATCCTCAGACCTCAAACATCAATATTCAATCCTCAGTCCTCGTCCTCAATCCACAACCCTCAATCCTCAGTCCTCAATATTCAATCATCAATATTCAATCTTCAATACTCAATCCTCAATCCTCAATCCTCAATCCTCAATCCTCAATCTTCAACCCTGAATCCTCAATCCTCAATACTCAATCCTCAATCTTCAATCCTCAATACTCAATCTTCAATCCTCAGTCCTCAATCCTCAATCCTCAATCCTCAATCTTCAATCCTCAACACTCAATCTTCAATCCTCAGTCCTCAATCCTCAATCCTCAATCCTCATTCTTCAAACCTCAATACCCAATTCTCAATCTTCAATCCTCAATCCTCAATCCTCAATCCTAATTCCTCAATCCTCATTCTTCAATCCTCAATAACCAATCCTCAATTTCAATCCTCAATCTTCAATCCTCATTTCTCAAACCTCAATCATCAAACCTCAGTCCTCATACTCAATTCGCAATTCTCAATCCTCAATCCTCAATCCTCAATCTTCAATCCTCAATAATCAATCTCCAATCCTCAATCCTCAATCCTCGATCCTCAATCCTCAATCCTCAATCCCCAATCCTCAATCCTCAATCCTCAATCCTCAATCCTCAATCCTCAATCCACAATCCTCAACCTTCAATACTCAATAATCAATCTCCAATCCTAGATCCTCAATCCTCAATCCTCAATCCTCAATCCTCAATACTCATTCTTCAATCCTCAATACCTAATCCTCAATCTTCAATCCTCAAACATCAATCCTCAATTCTCAATCCTCAATCCTCAGTCCTCAGTCGTCAAACCTCAATCCCCGACCCTTAGCACTCATCCTCAATCCTCAGTCTTCAATCCTCAATCCTCAAACCTAAATCCTCTACCGTCAGTCCTCGTCCTCAATCCTCAAACCTCAATCCTCGATCCTCAATATTCAATCATCAATACTCAATCTTCAATCCTCAATCCTCAATCCTCAATCCTGAATCCTCAATCCTCAATCCTCAATATTCATTCATCAATACTCAATCTTCAATCCTCAATCTTCAATCCTCAATACTCAATCTTCAATCCTCAATCCTCAATCCTCAATCCTCAATCCTCAATCCTCAGGCATCAATACTCAATCTACAGTATTCAATCCTCAATCCTTAATCCTCAATCCACAATCCACAACCTTCAATACTCAATACTCAATCTTCAATCCTCAATCCTGAATCCTCAATCCTCAATCCTCAATCCTCAATCCTCAATCCTCAATATTCAATCCTCAATACTCAATCTTCAATCATCAATCCTCAATCCTCAATTCTCAGTCGTCAATCCTCAGTCATCAATCCTCAATCTTGAATACTCAATCGTCAATCCTTTGTCCTCAATCCTCAATCCTCAATCCTCGTTCCTCAAACCTCAATCCTCAACCCTCAGTCTTCATCCTCAATTCTCAATTCTCTATCCTCAATCCTCAATCCTCAATCCTCAACCATCAGTCTTCATCCTCAATTCTCAATTCTCAATCCTCAATCCTCAGGCATTAATACTCAATCTACAGTATTCAATCCTCAATCCTTAATCCTCAATCCACAATCCACAACCTTCAATACTCAATACTCAATCTTCAATCCTCAGTCCTGAATCCTCAATCCTCAATCCTCATTTCTCAATCCTCAATCCTTAATCCACAGAGATCAAACACCAATATTCAATCCTCAGTCCTCGTCCTCAATCCACAACCCTCAATCCTCAGTCCTCAATATTCAATCATCAATATTCAATCTTCAATCCTCAATCCTCAATCCTCAATCCTCAATCCTCAATCCTCAATATTCAACCCTGAATCCTCAGTCCTCAATACCCAATCCTCAATCTTCAATCCTCAATACTCAATCTGCAATCCTCAATATTCAATCATCAATACTCAATCTTCAATCCTCAATCATCAAACCTCAATCCTCAATCCTCATTCTTCAACCCTAAATACACAATCCTCAATCTTCAATCCTCAATCCTCATTCCTCAAGCCTCAATCCTCAACCCTCAGTCCTCATACTCAATTCTCAATCCTCAATCCTCAATCCTCAATCTTCAATCGTCAATAATCAATCTCCAATCCTCAATCCTCAATCCTCGATCCTCAATCCTCAGGCATCAATACTCAATCTTCAATACTCAATCTTCAATCCTCAATCCTCAATCCTCAATCCTCAAACCTCAATCCTCAATCCTCAATATTCAATCATCAATACTCAATATTCAATCGTCAATCCTCAATGCTCACTCCTCAATCCTCAATCCTCAGTCCTCAATCCCCAATCCTCAATCCTCAAACCTCAATCCTCAACCGTCAGTCCTCGTCCTCAATCCTCAATCCTCAATCCTCAATCCTCAATATTCAATCATCAATACTCAATCTTCAATCCTCAATCCTCAAACCTCAATCCTCAATCCTCATTCTTCAATCCCAAATACCCAATCCTCAATTTCCAATCCTCAATCCTCAATCCTCAATTCTCAATCCTCAATCCTTAATCCTCAGAACTCAAACATGAATATTCAACGCTCAGTCCTCGTCCTCAATCCACAACCCTCAATCCTCAGTCCTCAATATTCAATCATCAATATTCAATCTTCAATCCTCAATCCTCAATCCTCAATCCTCAATCCTCAATCCTCAATCTTCAACGCTGAATCCTCAATCCTCAATACACAGTCCTCAATCTTCAATCCTCAATACTCAATCTTCAATCCCCAATCCTCAGTCCTCAATCCTCAATCCTCAATCTTCAATCCTCAACACTAATCTTCAATCCTCAATCCTCAATCCTCAATCCTCAATCCTCATTCTTCAATCCTCAATACCCAATCCTCAATCTTCAATCCTCAATCCTCAATCCTCAATCCTAATTCCTCAATCCTCATTCTTCAATCCTCAATACCCAATCCTCAATTTCAATCCTCAATCCTCAATCTTCAATTATCAATACTCAATCTGCAATCCTCAATACTCAAACCTCAATCCTCAATCCTCATTCTGCAATCCTCAATACCCAATCCTCAATCTTCAATCGTGAATCATCAATCCTCAATCCTCAATCCTCAATTCTCAATCCTCAATCTTCAATCCTCAATCCTCAATCCCCAATACTCAATCCTCAATCTTCAATCCTCAATACCCACTCCTCAATCTTCAATCCTCAATCCTCAATCCTCAATCCTAATTCCTCAATCCTCATTCTTCAATCCTCAATACCCAATCCTCTATCTTCAATCCTCAAACATCAATCCTCAATTCTCAATCCTCAATCCTCAGTCCTCAGTCGTCGAACCTCAATCCCCGACCCTCAGCACTCATCCTTAATCCTCAGTCCTCAATCCTCATTCCTCAAACCTAAATCCTCTACCGTCAGTCCTCGTCCACAATCCTCTAACCTCAATCCTCAATCCTCAATATTCAATCATCAATACTCAATCTTCAATCCTCAATCCTCAATCCTCAATCCTCAATCCTCGTTCCTCAAACCTCAAACCTCAAACCTCAGTCGTCATCCTCAATCCTCAAACCTCAATCCTCAATCTTTAATATTCAATCATCAATACTCAATCTTCAATCCTCAATCCTCAAACCTCAGTCCTCAATCCTCATTCTTCAATCCTAAATACCCAATCCTCAATATTCAATCCTCAATCCATAATCCTCAATCCAGAATCCTCAACCTTCAATACTCAATACTCAATCTTGAATCCTCAATCCTCAATCCTCAAATCCTCAATCCTCAATCCTCAATATTCAATCCTCAATACTCAGTCTTCAATCATCATCCTCAATCCTCAATTCTCAGTCGTCAATCGTCAGTCATCAATCCTCAATCTTCAATACTCAATCGCCAATCCTTAGTCCTCAATCCTCAATCCTCAATCCTCGTTCCTCAAACCTCAATCCTCAACCCTCAGACTTCATCCTCAATCCTCAAACCTCAATCCTCAATCCTCAATATTCAATCATCAATACTCAATCTTCAATCCTCAATCCTCAAACCTCGATCCTCAATCCTCAGGCATCAATACTCAATCTTCAATACTCAATCTTCAATCCTCAATCCTCAATCCTCAATCCTCAAACCTCAATCCTCAATCCTCAATATTCAATCATCAATACTCAATATTCAATCGTCAATCCTCAATGCTCACTCCTCAATCCTCAATCCTCAGTCCTCAATCCCCAATCCTCAATCCTCAAACCTCAATCCTCAACCGTCAGTCCTCGTCCTCAATCCTCAATCCTCAATCCTCAATCCTCAATATTCAATCATCAATACTCAATCTTCAATCCTCAATCCTCAAACCTCAATCCTCAATCCTCATTCCTCAATCCTAAATACCCAATCCTCAATTTCCAATCCTCAATCCTCAATCCTCAATTCTCAATCCTCAATCCTTAATCCTCAGAACTCAAACATGAATATTCAACGCTCAGTCCTCGTCCTCAATCCACAACCCTCAATCCTCAGTCCTCAATATTCAATCATCAATATTCAATCTTCAATCCTCAATCCTCAATCCTCAATCCTCAATCCTCAATCCTCAATCTTCAACGCTGAATCCTCAATCCTCAATACACAGTCCTCAATCTTCAATCCTCAATACTCAATCTTCAATCCCCAATCCTCAGTCCTCAATCCTCAATCCTCAATCTTCAATCCTCAACACTAATCTTCAATCCTCAATCCTCAATCCTCAATCCTCAATCCTCATTCTTCAATCCTCAATACCCAATCCTCAATCTTCAATCCTCAATCCTCAATCCTCAATCCTAATTCCTCAATCCTCATTCTTCAATCCTCAATACCCAATCCTCAATTTCAATCCTCAATCCTCAATCTTCAATTATCAATACTCAATCTGCAATCCTCAATACTCAAACCTCAATCCTCAATCCTCATTCTGCAATCCTCAATACCCAATCCTCAATCTTCAATCCTGAATCATCAATCCTCAATCCTCAATCCTCAATTCTCAATCCTCAATCTTCAATCCTCAATCCTCAATCCCCAATACTCAATCCTCAATCTTCAATCCTCAATACCCACTCCTCAATCTTCAATCCTCAATCCTCAATCCTCAATCCTAATGCCTCAATCCTCATTCTTCAATCCTCAATACCCAATCCTCTATCTTCAATCCTCAAACATCAATCCTCAATTCTCAATCCTCAATCCTCAGTCCTCAGTCGTCGAACCTCAATCCCCGACCCTCAGCACTCATCCTCAATCCTCAGTCCTCAATCCTCAATCCTCAAACCTAAATCCTCTACCGTCAGTCCTCGTCCACAATCCTCTAACCTCAATCCTCAATCCTCAATATTCAATCATCAATACTCAATCTTCAATCCTCAATCCTCAATCCTCAATCCTCAATCCTCGTTCCTCAAACCTCAAACCTCTAACCTCAGTCGTCATCCTCAATCCTCAAACCTCAATCCTCAATCTTTAATATTCAATCATCAATACTCAATCTTCAATCCTCAATCCTCAAACCACAGTCCTCAATCCTCATTCTTCAATCCTAAATACCCAATCCTCAATATTCAATCCTCAATCCATAATCCTCAATCCAGAATCCTCAACCTTCAATACTCAATACTCAATCTTCAATCCTCAATCCTCAATCCTCAATCCTCAATCCTCAATCCTCAATCCTCAATATTCAATCCTCAATACTCAGTCTTCAATCATCATCCTCAATCCTCAATTCTCAGTCGTCAATCGTCAGTCATCAATCCTCAATCTTCAATACTCAATCGTCAATCCTTAGACCTCAATCCTCAATCCTCAATCCTCGTTCCTCAAACCTCAATCCTCAACCCTCAGTCTTCATCCTCAATCCTCAAACCTCAATCCTCAATCCTCAATATTCAATCATCAATACTCAATCTTCAATCCTCAATCCTCAAACCTCAATCCTCAATCCTCAGTCTTCAATCCTAAATACCCAATCCTCAATCTTCAATCCTCAATCCTCAATCCTCATTTCTCAATCCTCAATCCTTAATCCTCAGACCTCAAACATCAATATTCAATCCTCAGTCCTCGTCCTCAATCCACAACCCTCAATCCTCAGTCCTCAATATTCAATCATCAATATTCAATCTTCAATACTCAATCCTCAATCCTCAATCCTCAATCCTCAATCCTCAATCTTCAACCCTGAATCCTCAATCCTCAATACTCAATCCTCAATCTTCAATCCTCAATACTCAATCTTCAATCCTCAGTCCTCAATCCTCAATCCTCAATCCTCAATCTTCAATCCTCAACACTCAATCTTCAATCCTCAGTCCTCAATCCTCAATCCTCAATCCTCATTCTTCAAACCTCAATACCCAATCCTCAATCTTCAATCCTCAATCCTCAATCCTCAATCCTAATTCCTCAATCCTCATTCTTCAATCCTCAATACCCAATCCTCAATTTCAATCCTCAATCCTCAATCTTCAATTATCAATACTCAATCTGCAATCCTCAATACTCAAACCTCAATCCTCAATCCTCATTCTGCAATCCTCAATACCCAATCCTCAATCTTCAATCCTCAATCATCAATCCTCAATCCTCAATCCTCAATTCTCAATCCTCAATCTTCAATCCTCAATCCTCAATCCCCAATACTCAATCCTCAATCTTCAATCCTCAATACCCACTCCTCAATCTTCAATCCTCAATCCTCAATCCTCAATCCTAATTCCTCAATCCTCATTCTTCAATCCTCAATACCCAATCCTCTATCTTCAATCCTCAAACATCAATCCTCAATTCTCAATCCTCAATCCTCAGTCCTCAGTCGTCGAACCTCAATCCCCGACCCTTAGCACTCATCCTCAATCCTCAGTCCTCAATCCTCAATCCTCAAACCTAAATCCTCTACCGTCAGTCCTCGTCCTCAATCCTCAAACCTCAATCCTCAATCCTCAATATTCAATCATCAATACTCAATCTTCAATCCTCAATCCTCAATCCTCAATCCTCAATCCTCGTTCCTCAAACCTCAAACCTCAACCCTCAGTCGTCATCCTCAATCCTCAAACCTCAATCCTCAATCTTTAATATTCAATCATCAATACTCAATCTTCAATCCTCAATCCTCAAACCTCAGTCCTCAATCCTCATTCTTCAATCCTAAATACCCAATCCTCAATATTCAATCCTCAATCCTTAATCCTCAATCCAGAATCCTCAACCTTCAATACTCAATACTCAATCTTCAATCCTCAATCCTCAATCCTCAATCCTCAATCCTCAATCCTCAATATTCAATCCTCAATACTCAATCTTCAATCATCATCCTCAATCCTCAATTCTCAGTCGTCAATCGTCAGTCATCAATCCTCAATCTTCAATACTCAATCGTCAATCCTTAGTCCTCAATCCTCAATCCTCAATCCTCGTTCCTCAAACCTCAATCCTCAACCCTCAGTCTTCATCCTCAATCCTCAAACCTCAATCCTCAATCCTCAATATTCAATCATCAATACTCAATCTTCAATCCTCAATCCTCAAACCTCAATCCTCAATCCTCATTCTTCAATCCTAAATACCCAATCCTCAATCTTCAATCCTCAATCCTCAATCCTCATTTCTCAATCCTCAATCCTTAATCCTCAGACCTCAAACATCAATATTCAATCCTCAGTCCTCGTCCTCAATCCACAACCCTCAATCCTCAGTCCTCAATATTCAATCATCAATATTCAATCTTCAATACTCAATCCTCAATCCTCAATCCTCAATCCTCAATCCTCAATCTTCAACCCTGAATCCTCAATCCTCAATACTCAATCCTCAATCTTCAATCCTCAATACTCAATCTTCAATCCTCAGTCCTCAATCCTCAATCCTCAATCCTCAATCCTCAATCTTCAATCCTCAACACTCAATCTTCAATCCTCAGTCCTCAATCCTCAATCCTCAATCCTCATTCTTCAAACCTCAATACCCAATCCTCAATCTTCAATCCTCAATCCTCAATCCTCAATCCGAATTCCTCAATCCTCATTCTTCAATCCTCAATAACCAATCTTCAATTTCAATCCTCAATCTTCAATCCTCATTTCTCAAACCTCAATCCTCAACCCTCAGTCCTCATACTCAATTCGCAATTCTCAATCCTCAATCCTCAATCCTCAATCTTCAATCCTCAATAATCAATCTCCAATCCTCAATCCTCAATCCTCGATCCTCAATCCTCAGGCATCAATACTCAATCTTCAATACTCAATCCTCAATCCTCAATCTTCAATCCCGAATACTCAATCTTCAATCGTCAATCCTCAATCCTCAATCCTCAATCCTCAATCCTCAGGCATCAATACTCAATCTTCAATACTCAATCCTCAATCCTCAATCCTCAATCCTCAACCATCAATCCTCATTCCTCAAACCTCAATCCTCAACCCTCAGTCCTCATCCTCAATTCTCAATTCTCAATCCTCAATCTTCAATCCTCAATCTTCAATCCTCAATAATCAATCTCCGATCCTAGATCCTCAAACCTCAAACCTCAACCGTCAGTCCTCGTCCTCAATCCTCAAACCTCAATCCTCAATCCTCAATATTCAATCATCAATACTCTAACTTCAATCCTCAATCATCAAACCTCAATCCTCAATCCTCATTCTTCAACCCTAAATACACAATCCTCAATCTTCAACCCTCAATCCTCATTCCTCAAGCCTCAATCCTCAACCCTCAGTCCTCATACTCAATTCTCAATACTCAATCCTCAATCCTCAATCTTCAATCGTCAATAATCAATCTCCAATCCTCAATACTCAATCCTCGATCCTCAATCCTCAGGCATCAATACTCAATCTTCAATACTCAATCTTCAATCCTCAATCCCCAATCCTCAATCCTCAAACCTCAATCCTCAATCCTCAATATTCAATCATCAATACTCAATCTTCAATCCTCAATCCTCAATCCTCAATCCTCAATCCTCAATCCTCAATCCTCAATACTCAATCCTCAATCCTCAATCCTCAATCCACAATCCTCAACCTTCAATACTCAATAATCAATCTCCAATCCTAGATCCTCAATCCTCAATCCTCAATCCTCAATCCTCAATACTCATTCTTCAATCCTCAATACCTAATCCTCAATCTTCAATCCTCAAACATCAATCCTCAATTCTCAATCCTCAATCCTCAGTCCTTAGTCGTCAAACCTCAATCCCCGACCCTTAGCACTCATCCTCAATCCTCAGTCTTCAATCCTCAATCCTCAAACCTAAATCCTCTACCGTCAGTCCTCGTCCTCAATCCTCAAACCTCAATCCTCGATCCTCAATATTCAATCATCAATACTCAATCTTCAATCCTCAATCCTCAATCCTCAATCCTGAATCCTCAATCCTCAATCCTCAATATTCATTCATCAATACTCAATCTTCAATCCTCAATCTTCAATCCTCAATACTCAATCTTCAATCCTCAATCCTCAATCCTCAATCCTCAATCCTCAATCCTCAGGCATCAATGCTCAATCTACAGTATTCAATCCTCAATCCTTAATCCTCAATCCACAATCCACAACCTTCAATACTCAATACTCAATCTTCAATCCTCAATCCTGAATCCTCAATCCTCAATCCTCAATCCTCAATCCTCAATCCTCAATATTCAATCCTCAATACTCAATCTTCAATCATCAATCCTCAATCCTCAATTCTCAGTCGTCAATCCTCAGTCATCAATCCTCAATCTTGAATACTCAATCGTCAATCCTTAGTCCTCAATCCTCAATCCTCAATCCTCGTTCCTCAAACCTCAATCCTCAACCCTCAGTCTTCATCCTCAATTCTCAATTCTCTATCCTCAATCCTCAATCCTCAATCCTCAACCCTCAGTCTTCATCCTCAATTCTCAATTCTCAATCCTCAATCCTCAGGCATTAATACTCAATCTACAGTATTCAATCCTCAATCCTTAATCCTCAATCCACAATCCACAACCTTCAATACTCAATACTCAATCTTCAATCCTCAGTCCTGAATCCTCAATCCTCAATCCTCATTTCTCAAACCTCAATCCCTAAACCTCAAACCTGAATCCTCAATCTTCAGCCCTCAGTCCTCTTAAATCAATTGTCAATCCTCAGTCCTCAATAGAATATCCTCAATTCACAGTTTTCAATACTCAATCCCCATTCTTCACTCTTCATATCTCAATCCACAAATATCAATTCTCATCACTAAACCATCATCACTCAGTCCTCAATCTTCAATCCTGAATCCTCAATCCTCAACCTTCAATCCTCAATAATGAATTTTCAATCATCAATCCTCAATCCTCATTCCTCAATCCTCAATCCTGAATATTCAATCCTCAGTCCCCAATCCTCAATCTTCAATCCTCAGTCCTCAATCCTCAATCCTCAATTCTCAATACTCAGTCCTCAGTCCTCAAACCTCAGCGCTCAATCCTCAATCCTCTATCATCAATCCTCAATCTTCAATACTCAATACTTGATCCTCAATCCTCAGTCCTCAAACCTCAATCATCAATCCTCAATGTTCAATCCGCAATACCCAATCCTCAATTTTCAATCCTCAATCCTCAATCCTCTGTCCTCAATTCTCAATACTCAGTCCTCAATTCTCAGTCCTCAAACATCAATCCTGAATGCACAACCCTGAATCCTCAATCCCCAGACCTCAAACATCAATACTCAGCCCTCAGTCCTCGTCCTCAATCCACAACCCTCAATCCTCAATCCTCAATCTTCAATCATCAATATTCAATCTTCAGTCCTCATTCCTCAATCCTCAATCCTCAATCCTCAATCCTCAATGTTCAATCCGCAATACCCAATCCTCAATTTTCAATCCTCAATCCTCAATCCTCTGTCCTCAATTCTCAATACTCAGTCCTCAATTCTCAGTTCTCAAACCTCAATCCTGAATCCACAATCCTGAATCCTCAATCTTCAGACCTCAGTCCTCAACAATCAGTCGTCAATTCTCAGTCCTCAATAGAATATCATCAATTCACACATTTCAATACTCAATACTCAATCTGCAATCTTCAAATCTCTATCCACAAACATCAATTCTCATCACTCAACACTCAACACTCAGTCCCCAATCCTCAATCATCAATCCTCTATCCTCAATCCTCAATTCTCAATCCTCAATCCACAGTCCTCAGACCTCAAACCTCAATCCTCAACTCTCAGCCCTCATCCTCAATCCTCAATCCTCAATCTTCAATACTCAATCCTCAATCCTCAAGCCTCAATCTTCAATCCTCAATCCTCAGTCCTCAAACCTCAATCCTCAACACTCAATTCTCAATCCTCAATCTTCAATCCTCAATCCTCAATCCTCAATCCCCAATCCTCAATCCTCATGCATCAATACTCAATCTTCAATACTCAATCCTCAATCCTCAATCCTCAATCCTCAATCCTCAACCCTCAATCCTCATTCCTCAAACCTCAATCCTCAACCCTCAGTCCTCATCCTCAATTCTCAACTCTCAATTCTCAATCCTCAATCCTCAATCCTCAATCTTCAATCCTCAATAATCAACCTCCAATCCTAGATCCTCAATCCCCAATCTTCAATCCTTAATCCTCAATCTTCAATCCTTAATTCTCAATCGTCAATCTTCAATCCTCAATACTCAATCTTCAATCCTCAATCCTCAATTCTCAATCCTCAATCCTCAATTCTCAATCCTCAATCCTCAGTCCTCAGTCCTCAAACCTCAATCCCTAAACCTCAAACCTGAATCCTCAATCTTCAGCCCTCAGTCCTCTTAAATCAATTGTCAATCCTCAGTCCTCAATAGAATATCCTCAATTCACAGTTTTCAATACTCAATCCCCATTCTTCACTCTTCATATCTCAATCCACAAATATCAATTCTCATCACTAAACCATCATCACTCAGTCCTCAATCTTCAATCCTGAATCCTTAATCCTCAACCTTCAATCCTCAATAATGAATCTTCAATCATCAATCCTCAATCCTCATTCCTCAATCCTCAATCCTGAATATTCAATCCTCAGTCCCCAATCCTCAATCTTCAATCCTCAGTCCTCAATCCTCAATCCTCAATTCTCAATACTCAGTCCTCAGTCCTCAAACCTCAGCGCTCAATCCTCAATCCTCTATCATCAATCCTCAATCTTCAATACTCAATACTCGATCCTCAATCCTCAGTCCTCAATCCTCAATCATCAATCCTCAATCTTCAATACTCAATCCTCAACCCCAATGCTCAATACTCAACCATCAACCCTCAATTCTCAATACTCAATAGAATATCCGGAATTCTCAGGATTCAATACTCAAACCTCAAACCTCAACTCTCAGCCCTCATACTCCATCTTCAATCCTCTATCCTCAATCATCAATCTTCAATCCTCAATACTCAATCTTCAATCCTCAATCCTCAATCCTCAATCCTCATTCTTCAATCCTCAATAACCAATCCTCAATCTTCAATCCTCAATCCTCAATCCTCAGTCCTCAATTCTCAATACTCAGTCCTCAATTCTCAGTCCTCAAACATCAATCCTGAATCCACAACCCTGAATCCTCAATCCCCAGACCTCAAACATCAATACTCAGCCCTCAGTCCTCGTCCTCAATCCACAACCCTCAATCCTCAATCCTCAATCTTCAATCATCAATATTCAATCTTCAGTCCTCATTCCTCAATCCTCAATCCTCAATCCTCAATCCTCATTGTTCAATCCGCAATACCCAATCCTCAATTTTCAATCCTCAATCCTCAATCCTCTGTCCTCAATTCTCAATACTCAGTCCTCAACAATCAGTCGTCAATTCTCAGTCCTCAATAGAATATCATCAATTCACACATTTCAATACTCAATACTCAATCTGCAATCTTCAAACCTCTATCCACAAACATCAATTCTCATCACTCAACGCTCAACACTCAGTCCCCAATCCTCAATCATCAATCCTCTATCCTCAATCCTCAATTCTCAATCCTCAATCCTCAGTCCTCAGACCTCAAACCTCAATCCTCAACTCTCAGCCCTCATCCTCAATCCTCAATCCTCAATCTTCAATCCTCAATTCTCAATCCTCAAGCCTCAATCCTCAATCCCCAATCCTCAGTCCACAAACCTCAATCCTCAACACTCAATTCTCAATCCTCAATCTTCAATCCTCAATCCTCAATCCTCAATCCCCAATCCTCAATCTTCAGGCATCAATACTCAATCTTCAATCCTCAATCCCCAATCCTCAATCCTCAATCCTCATTCTTCAATACTCAATACCCAATCCTCAATCTTCAATCCTCAAACCTCAATCCTCAATTCTCAATCCTCAATCCTCAGTCCTCTGTCCTCAAACCTCAATCCTATACCCTCAGCCCTCATCCTCCATCCTCAATCCTCAATCATCAATGCTCAATCTTATATCTTCAATATTCAATCCTCAATCCTCAATCCTCAATCCTCAATCCTCAATCCTCAATCCTCAGTGATCAATACTCAATCTTCAATACTCAATCCTCAATCCTCAATCCTCAATCCTCAATCCTCAATCCTCAATTCTCAATCCTCAATCCCCATTTCCCAAACCTCAATCCTCAACCCTCAGCCCTCATCCTCAATTCTCAATTCTCAATCCTCAATCATCAATCCTCAATCTTCAATCCTCAATCCTCAATCCTCAATCCTCAGTACTCACTCCTCAACCCTCAGTCATCATCCTCAATTCTCAATTCTCAATCCTCAATCCTCAATCCTCAATCCTCAATCGTCAATCCTCAATCCTCAATCCTCACTCCTCAGTACTCAATCCTCAATCCTCAATCCTCAATCTTCAATCATCAATATTCAATCTTCAGTCCTCAATTCTCAATCCTCAATCCTCAATCCTCAATCCTCAATGTTCAATCCGCAATACCCAATCCTCAATCTTCAATCATCAATCCTCAATCCTCAATCCTCAATTCTCAATACTCAGTCCTCAATTCTCAGTCCTCAAACCTCAATCCTGAATCCACAATTCTGAATCCTGAATCTTCAGACATCAGTCCTCAACAATCAGTCGTCAATTCTCAGTCCTCAATAGAATATCATCAATTCACACATTTCAATACTCAATACTCAATCTGCACTCTTCAAATCTCTATCCACAAACATCAATACTCATCACTCAACCCTCAACACTCAGTCCCCAATCCTCAATCCTCAATCCTCAATCCTAAATCCTCAGGCATCAATACTCAATCTACAGTATTCAATCCTCAATCCTTAATCCTGAATACACAATCCACTACCTTCAATACTCAATACTCAATCTTCAATCATCAATACTCAATCTTCAATCCTCAATCCTCAATCCTCAATCCTCAATCCTCAATCCTCAATCCTCAATATTCAATCATCAATACTCAATCCTCAATCCTCAATCCTCAATCCTCAATATTCAATCCTCAATGCTCAATCTTCAATCATCAATCCTCAATCCTCAATTCTCAGTCGTCAATCCTCAGTCATCAATCCTCAATCTTGAATACTCAATCGTCAATCCTTAGTCCTCAATCCTCAATCCTCAATCCTCGTTCCTCAAACCTCAATCCTCAACCCTCAGTCTTCATCCTCAATTCTCAATTCTCTATCCTCAATCCTCAATCCTCAATCCTCAATCCTCAACGCTCAGTCTTCATCCTCAATTCTCAATTCTCAATCCTCAATCCTCAGGCATCAATACTCAATCTACAGTATTCAATCCTCAATCCTTAATCCTCAATCCACAATCCACAACCTTCAATACTCAATACTCAATCTTCAATCCTCAGTCCTGAATCCTCAATCCTCAATCCTCAATCCTCAATCCTCAATCCTCAATATTCAATCCTCAATACTCAATCTTCAATCATCAATCCTCAATCCTCAATTCTCAATCCTCAGTCATCAATCCTCAATCTTCAATACTCAATCGTCAATCCTTAGTCCTCAATCCTCAATCCTCAATCCTCGTTCCTCAAACCTCAATCCTCAACCCTCAGTCTTCATCCTCAATTCTCAATTCTCAATCTTCAATCCTCATTCCTCAATCCTCAATACTCAATCCTCAATCTTCAATCCTCAATACTCAGTCTTCAATCCTCAATCCTCAATCCTCAATCCTCAATCCTCAGTCTTCAATCCTCAACACTCAATCTTCAATCCTCAATCCTCAATCCTCAATCCTCAATCCTCATTCTTCAATCCTCAATACCCAATCCTCAATCTTCAACCCTCAATCCTCAATCCTCAATCCTAATTCCTCAATCCTCTTTCTTCAATCCTCAATACCCAATCCTCAATTTCAATCCTCAATCCTCAATCGTCATTTCTCAATCCTCAACCCTCAACCCTCAGCCCTCATCCTCCATCCTCAGTACTCAATCCTCTATCCTCAATCTTCAATCCTCAATACCCAATCTTCAATCCTCATTCCTCAATCCTCAATCCTCAATCCTCAATCTTCAATCCTCAATACTCAATCTGCAACCCTCAATCCTCAAACCTCAATCCTCAATCCTCATTCCTCAATCCTCAATACCCAATCCTCAATCCTCAATCCTCAATCCTCAATCCTCAATATTCAATCATCAATACTCAATCTACAATCCTCAATCTTCAATCCTGAATACTCAATCTTCAATCCTCAATCCTCAATCCTCAATCCTCAATCCTCAATTCCCAGGCATCAATACTCAATCTACAATATTCAATCCTCAATCCTTAATCCTCAATCCAGAATCCTCAACCTTCAATACTCAATACTCAATCTTCAATCCTCAATCCTCAATCCTCAATCCTCAATCCTCAATCCTCAATATTCAATCCTCAATACTCAATCTTCAATCATCATCCTCAATCCTCAATTCTCAGTCGTCAATCCTCAGTCATCAATCCTCAATCTTTAACACTCAATCGTCAATCCTTAGTCCTCAATCCTCAATCCTCAATCCTCCTTCCTCAAACCTCAATCCTCAACTCTCAGTCTTCATCCTCAATCCTCAAACCTCAATCCTCAATCCTCAATATTCAATCATCAATACTCAATCTTCAATCCTCAATCCTCAAACCTCAATCCTCAATCCTCATTGTTCAATCCTAAATACCCAATCCTCAATCTTCAATCCTCAATCCTCAATCCTCATTTCTCAATCCTCAATCCTTAATCCTCAGACATCAAACACCAATATTCAATCCTCAGTCCTCGTCCTCAATCCACAACCCTCAATCCTCAGTCCTCAATATGCAATCATCAATATTCAATCTTCAATACTCAATCCTCAATCCTCAATCCTCAATCCTCAATCCTCAATCTTCAACCCTGAATCCTCAGTCCTCAATACCCAATCCTCAATCTTCAATCCTCAATACTCAATCTTCAATCCTCAATATTCAATCATCAATACTCAATCTTCAATCCTCAATCATCAAACCTCAATCCTCAATCCTCATTCTTCAACTCTAAATACACAATCCTCAATCTTCAATCCTCAATCCTCATTCCTCAAGCCTCAATCCTCAACCCTCAGTCCTCATACTCAATTCTCAATCCTCAATCCTCAATCCTCAATCTTCAATCGTCAATAATCAATCTCCAATCCTCAATCCTCAATCCTCGATCCTCAATCCTCAGGCATCAATACTCAATCTTCAATACTCAATCTTCAATCCTCAATCCTCAATCCTCAATCGTCAAACCTCAATCCTCAATCCTCAATATTCAATCATCAATCCTCAATATTCAATCGTCAATCCTCAATGCTCACTCCTCAATCCTCAATCCTCAGTCCTCAATCCCCAATCCTCAATCCTCAAACCTCAATCCTCAACCGTCAGTCCTCGTCCTCAATCCTCAAACCTCAATCCTCAATCCTCAATATTCAATCATCAATACTCAATCTTCAATCCTCAATCCTCAAACCTCAATCCTCAATCCTCATTCTTCAATCCTAAATACCCAATCCTCAATCTTCAATACTCATTCCTCAATCCTCAATCGCCAATCCTCAATCTTCAATCATCAATCCTCAATCTTCAACAGTCAATCCTCAATCCTCATTCCTCAATACTAACCATCAATCCTCATTTCTCGATACTCAATAGAATATCCTGAATTCTCAGGATTCTATACTCAAACCTCAATCCTCAACCCTCAGCCCTCATTCTCAATCCTCAATCCTCAATCTTCAATATTCAATCCCCAATACTCAGTCTTCAATCCTCAATTCTCAATCCTCAATCCTTAATACTCAGAACTCAAACATCAATATTCAACCCTCAGTCCTCGTCCTCAATCCACAACCCACAATCCTCAGTCCTCAATATTCAATCATCAATATTCAATCTTCAATCCTCAATCCTCAATCCTCAATCCTCAATCCTCAATCCTCAATCTTCAACCCTGAATCCTCAATCCTCAATACTCAGTCCTCAATCTTCAATCCTCAATACTCAATCTTCAACCCCAATCCTCAATCCACAATCCTCAATCCTCAATCTTCAATCCTCAACACTAATCTTCAATCCTCATTCTTCAATCCTCAATACCCAAACCTCAATCCTCAATCCTCAATCCTAATTCCTCAATCCTCATTCTTCAATCCTCAATACCCAATCCTCAATTTCAATCCTCAATCTTCAATCCTCATTTCTCAAACCTCAATCCTCAACCCTCAGTCCTCATACTCAATTCGCAATTCTCAATCCTCAATCCTCAATCCGCAATCTTCAATCCTCAATAATCTATCTCCAACCCTCAATCCTCAATCCTCGATCCTCAATCCTCAGGCACCAATACTCAGTCTTCAATACACAATCCTCAATCCTCAATCCTCAATCCTCAATCCTCAAACCTCAATCCTCAATCCTCAATATTCAATCATCAATACTCAATCTTCAATACTCAATCCTCTATCCTCAATCCTCAATCCTCAATCCTCAATCCTCAATCCTCAATCCTCAATCCTCAATCCTCAATCCTCAATCCTCAATCCTCAATCCACAATCCTCAACCTTCAATACTCAATAATCAATCTCCAATCCTAGATCCTCAATCCTCAATCCTCAATCCTCAATCCTCAATCCTCATTCTTCAATCCTCAATACCTAATCCTCAATCTTCAATCCTCAAACATCAATCCTCAATTCTCAATCCTCAATCCTCAGTCCTCAGTCGTCAAACCTCAATCCCCGACCCTTAGCACTCAGCCTCAATCCTCAGTCTTCAATCCTCAATCCTCAAACCTAAATCCTCTACCGTCAGTCCTCGTCCTCAATCCTCAAACCTCAATCCTCAATCCTCAATATTCAATCATCAATACTCAATCTTCAATCCTCAATCCTCAATCCTCAATCCTCAATCCTCAATCCTCAATCCTCAATCCTCAATATTCAATCATCAACACTCAAACTTCAATCCTCAATCTTCAATCGTCAATACTCAATCTTCAATCCTCAATCCTCAATCCTAAATCCTCAGGCATCAATACTCAATCTACAGTATTCAATCCTCAATCCTTAATCCTCAATCCACAATCCACAACCTTCAATACTCAATACTCAATCTTCAATCCTCAACCCTCAATCCTCCATCCTCAATCCTCAATCCTCAGGCATCAATACTCAATCTACAGTATTCAATCCTCAATCCTTAATCCTCAATCCACAATCCACAACCTTCAATACTCAATACTCAATCTTCAATCCTCAACCCTCAGTCTTCATCCTCAATCCTCAATTCTCAATCCTCAATCCTCAATCCGCAATCCTCAATCATCAACCCTCAATCCTTAATCCTCACTCCTCAGTGCTCAATCCTCTATCCTCAATCTTCAATTCTCAATACTCAATCTTCAATCCTCATTCCTCAATCCTCAATCCTCAATCCTCAATCTTCAATCCTCGATACTCAATCTGCAATCCTCAATCCTCAAACCTCAATCCTCAATCCTCATTCCTCAATACCCAATCCTCAATCTTCAATCCTCAATCCTCAATCCTCAATTCTCTATCCTCAATCCTTAATCCTCAGACCTCAAACATCAATATTCAACCCTCAGTCCTCGTCCTCAATCCACAACCCTCAATCCTCAGTCCTCAATATTCAATCATCAATATTCAATCTTCAATGCTCAATCCTCAATCCTCAATCCTGAATCCTCAATCCTCAATCTTCAATCCTCAAACCTCAATCCTCAATACTCAATCCTCAATCTTGAATCCTCAATACTCAATCCTCAATCCTCAATACTCAATCTTCAATCCTCAATCCTCAATCCTCAATCCTCAATCCTCATCCTTCAATCCTCAATACCCAATCCTCAATCTTCAATCCTCAATCCTCAGTCCTCAATCCTCAATCCTCAATCCTCATTCTTCAATCCTCAATACCCAGTCCTCAATCTTCAATCCTCAATCCTCAATCCTCAATTCTCAATCGTCAATCCTCAATCCCCAGACCTCAAACATCAATACTCAACCCTCAGTCCTCGTCCTCAATCCACAACCCTCAATCCTCAATCCTCAATCTTCAATCATCAATATTCAATCTTCAGTCCTCAATCCTCAATCCTCAATCCTCAATGTTCAATCCACAATACCCAATCCTCAATCTTCAATCCTCAATCCTCAATCCTGAATCCTCAATCCTCAATCTTCAATCCTCAAACCTCAATCCTCAATACTCAATCCTCAACCTTCAATCCTCAATACTCAATCCTCAATCCTCAATACTCAATCTTCAATCCTCAATCCTCATTCCTCAATCCTCAATCCTCAATCCTCAATCTTCAATCCTCAATACTCAATCTGCAATCCTCAATCCTCAATCCTCAATCCTCAATGTTCAAACCTCAATACCCAATCCTCAATCGTCAATCCTCAATCCTCAAGCGTCAATCCTCAATCCTGAATCCTCAACCCTCAATCCTCAGTCCTCAAACCTCAATCCCTAAACCTCAAACCTGAATCCTCAATCTTCAGCCCTCAGTCCTCTTAAATCAATTGTCAATCCTCAGTCCTCAATAGAATATCCTCAATTCACAGTTTTCAATACTCAATCCCCATTCTTCACTCTTCATATCTCAATCCACAAATATCAATTCTCATCACTAAACCATCATCACTCAGTCCTCAATCTTCAATCCTGAATCCTCAATCCTCGACCTTCAATCCTCAATAATGAACCTTCAATCATCAATCCTCAATCCTCATTCCTCAATCCTCAATCCTGAATATTCAATCCTCTGTCCCCAATCCTCAATCTTCAATCCTCAGTCCTCAATCCTCAATCCTCAACTCTCAATACTCAGTCCTCAGTCCTCAAACCTCAGCGCTCAATCCTCAATCCTCTATCATCAATCCTCAATCTTCAATACTCAATACTCGATCCTCAATCCTCAGTCCTCAATCCTCAATCATCAATCCTCCATCTTCAATACTCAATCCTCAACCCCAATGCTCAATACTCAACCATCAACCCTCAATTCTCAATACTGAATAGAATATCCGGAATTCTCAGGATTCAATACTCAAACCTCAAACCTCAACTCTCAGCCCTCATACTCCATCTTCAATCCTCTATCCTCAATCCTCAATCTTCAATCCTCAATACTCAATCTTCAATCCTCAATCCTCAATCCTCAATTCTCATTCTTCAATCCTCAATAACCAATCCTCAATCTTCAATCCTCAATCCTCAATCCTCAGTCCTCAATTCTCAATACTCAGTCCTCAATTCTCAGTCCTCAAACCTCAATACTGAATCCACAACCCTGAATCCTCAATCCCCAGACCTCAAACATCAATACTCAGCCCTCAGTCCTCGTCCTCAATCCACAACCCTCAATCCTAAATCCTCAATCTTCAATCATCAATATTCAATCTTCAGTCCTCATTCCTCAATCCTCAATCCTCAATCCTCAATCCTCAATGTTCAATCCGCAATACCCAATCCTCAATCTTCAATCCTCAATCCTCAATCCTCTGTCCTCAATTCTCAATACTCAGTCCTCAATTCTCAGTTCTCAAACCTCAATCCTGAATCCACAATCCTGAATCCTCAATCTTCAGACCTCAGTCCTCAATAGAATATCATCAATTCACACATTTCAATACTCAATACTCAATCTGCAATCTTCAAATCTCTATCCACAAACATCAATTCTCATCACTCAACACTCAACACTCAGTCCCCAATCCTCAATCATCAATCCTCTATCCTCAATCCTCAATTCTCAATCCTCAATCCTCAGTCCTCAGACCTCAAACCTCAATCCTCAACTCTCAGCCCTCATCCTCAATCCTCAATCCTCAATCTTCAATCCTCAATCCTCAATCCTCAAGCCTCAATCCTCAATCCTCAATCCTCAGTCCTCAAACCTCAATCCTCAACACTCAATTCTCAATCCTCAATCTTCAATCCTCAATCCTCAATCCTCAATCCCCAATCCTCAATCCTTAGGCATCAATACTCAATCTTCAATACTCAATCCTCAATCCTCAATCCTCAATCCTCAATCCTCAACCCTCAATCCTCATTCCTCAAACCTCAATCCTCAACCCTCAGTCCTCATCCGCAATTCTCAACTCTCAATTCTCAATCCTCAATCCTCAATCCTCAATCTTCAATCCTCAATAATCAACCTCCAATCCTAGATCCTCAATCCCCAATCTTCAATCCTTAATCCTCAATCTTCAATCCTTAATTCTCAATCGTCAATCTTCAATCCTCAATACTCAATCTTCAATCCTCAATCCTCAATTCTCAATCCTCAATCCTTAATCCTCAATCGTCAATCTTCAATCCTCAATACTCAATCTTCAATCCTCAATCCTCAATCCTCAATCCTCAATCCTCATTCTTCAATACTCAATACCCAATCCTCAATCTTCAATCCTCAATCCTCAATCCTCAATTCTCAATCCTCAATCCTCAGTCTTCTGTCCTCAAACCTCAATCCTATACCCTCAGCCCTCATCCTCCATCCTCAATCCTCAATCATCAATGCTCAATCTTATATCTTCAATATTCAATCCTCAATCCTCAATCCTCAATCCTCAATCCTCAATCCTCAATCCTCAGTGATCAATACTCAATCTTCAATACTCAATCCTCAATCCTCAATCCTCAATCCTCAATCCTCAATCCTCAATTCTCAATCCTCAATCCCCATTTCCCAAACCTCAATCCTCAACCCTCAGCCCTCATCCTCAATTCTCAATTCTCAATCCTCAATCATCAATCCTCAATCTTCAATCCTCAATCCTCAATCCTCAATCCTCAGTACTCAATCCTCAACCCTCAGTCATCATCCTCAATCCTCAATTCTCAATCCTCAATCCTCAATCCTCAATCCTCAATCGTCAATCCTCAATCCTCAATCCTCACTCCTCAGTACTCAATCCTCTATCCTCAATCTTCAGTTTTCAATACTCAATCTTCAATCCTCATTCCTCAATCTTCAAGACTCAGTCCTCAATCTTCAATCCTCAATACTCAATCTGCAATCCTCAATCCTCAAACCTCAATCCTCAATCCTCATTCCTCAATACGCAATCCTCAATCTTCAATCCTCAATCATCAATCCTCAATTCTCAATCCTCAATCCTTAATCCTCAGACCTCAAACATAAATATTCAACCCTCAGTCCTCGTCCTCAATCCACAACCCTCAATCCTCAGTCCTCAATATTCAATCATCAATATTCAATCTTCAATCCTCAATCCTCAATCCTCAATCCTCAATCCTCAATCCTCAATCCTCAATGTTCAATCCGCAATACCCAATCCTCAATCTTCAATCATCAATCCTCAATCCTCAATCCTCAATTCTCAATACTCAGTCATCAATTCTCAGTCCTCAAACCTCAATCCTGAATCCACAATTCTGAATCCTGAATCTTCAGACCTCAGTCCTCAACAATCAGTCGTCAATTCTCAGTCCTCAATAGAATATCATCAATTCACACATTTCAATACTCAATACTCAATCTGCACTCTTCAAATCTCTATCCACAAACATCAATTCTCATCACTCAACCCTCAACACTCAGTCCCCAATCCTCACTCTTCAATCCTCAATCCTCAATCCTCAATTCTCACTCCTCAATCCTCAGTCCTCAGACCTCAAACCTCAATCCTCAACTCTCAGCCCTCATCCTCAATCCTCAATCCTCAATCCTCAATCCTCAATCCTCAATATTCAGTCCTCAATACTCAATCCTCAATCGTCAAACCTCAATCCTCAAGCGTCAATCCTCAATCCTGAATCCTCAGCCCTCAATCCTCAGTCCTCAAACCTCAATCCCTAATCCTCAATCCTGAATCCTCAATCTTCAGCCCTCAGTCCTCTTAAATCAATTGTCAATCCTCAGTCCTCAATAGAATATCCTCAATTCACAGTTTTCAATACTCAATCCCCATTCTTCACTCTTCAAATCTCAATCCACAAATATCAATTCTCATCACTAAACCATCAACACTCAGTCCTCAATCTTCAATCCTCAATCCTCAATCCTCAACCTTCAATCCTCAATAATGAATCTTCAATCATCAATCCTCAATCCTCAATCCTCAATCCTCAATCCTGAATATTCAATCCTCAGTCCCCAATCCTCAATCTTCAATCCTCAGTCCTCAATCCTCAATCCTCAATTCTCAATACTCAGTCCTCAGTCCTCAAATCTCAGCGCTCAATCCTCAATCCTCTATCATCAATCCTGAATCTTCAATACTCAATGCTCAATCCTCAATCCTCAATCCTCAATCCTCAATCATCAATCCTCAATCTTCAACACTCAATCCTCAACCCCAATGCTCAATACTCAACCATCAACCCTCAATTCTCAATACTCAATAGAATATCCTGAATTCTCAAGATTCAATGCTCAAACCTCAAACCCCAACTCTCAGCCCTCATCCTCCATCTTCAATCCTCTATCCTCAATCCTCAATCTTCAATCCTCAATACTCAATCTTCAATCCTCAATCCTCAATCCTCAATCCTCATTCTTCAATCCTCAATACCCAATCCTCAATCTTCAATCCTCAATCCTCAATCCTCAATTCTCAATCCTCAATCCTCAATCCCCAGACCTCAAACATCAATACTCAGCCCTCAGACCTCGTCGTCAATCCACAACCCTCAATCCTCAATCCTCAATCTTCAATCATCAATATTCAATCTTCAGTCCTCAATCCTCAATCCTCAATCCTCAATCCTCAATCCTCAATGTTCAATCCGCAATACCCAATCCTCAATCTTCAATCCTCAATCCTCAATCCTCAGTCCTCAATTCTCAATACTCAGTCCTGAATTCTCAGTCCTCAAACCTCAATCCTGAATCCACAATCCTGAATCCTCAATCTTCAGACCTCAGTCCTCAACAATCAGTCGTCAATTCTCAGTCCTCAATAGAATATCATCAATTCACACATTTCAATACTCAATACTCAATATGCAATCTTCAAATCTCTATCCACAAACATCAATTCTCATCACTCAACCCTCAACACTCAGTCCCCAATCCTCAATACCCAATCCTCAATCCTCAATCCTCAAGCCTCAATCCTCAATCCCTAATCCTCAGTCCTCAAACCTCAATCTTCAACACTCAATTCTCAATCCTCAATCTTCAATCCTCAATCCTCAATCCTCAAACCCCAATCCTCAATCCTCAGGCATCAATACTCAATCTTCAATACTCAATCCTCAATCCTCAGTCCTCAATCCTCAATCCTCAACCCTCAATCCTCATTCCTCAAACCTCAATCCTCAACCCTCAGTCCTCATCCTCAATTCTCAATTCTCAATTCTCAATCCTCAATCCTCAATCCTCAATCCTCAATCTTCAATCCTCAATAATCAACCTCCAATCCTAGATCCTCAATCCCCAATCTTCAATCCTTAATCCTCAATCTACAATCCTTAATTCTCAATCGTCAATCTTCAATCCTCAATACTCAATCTTCAATCCTCAATCCTCAATCCTCAATCCTCAATCCTCAATCCTTAATCCTCAATCGTCAATCTTCAATCCTCAATACTCAATCTTCAATCCTCAATCCTCAATCCTCAATCCCCAATCCTCATTCTTCAATACTCAATACCCAATCCTCAATCTTCAATCCTCAATCCTCAATCCTCAATTCTCAATCCTCAATCCTCAGTCCTCTGTCCTCAAAACTCAATCATCAATCCTCAATCTTATATCCTCAATATTCAATCTTCAATCCTCAATCCTCAATACTCAGTCCTCAATCCTCAATCCTCAGTGATCAATACTCAATCTTCAATACTCAACCCTCAATCCTCAATCCTCAATCCTCAGTCCTCAATCCTCAATCCTCAACCCTCAATCCTCATTCCTCAAACCTCAATCCTCCACCCTCAGTCCTCATCCTCATTTCTCAACCCTCAATTCTCAATCCTCAATCCTCAATCCTCAATCTTCAATCCTCAATAATCAACCTCCAATCCTAGATCCTCAATCCCCAATCTTCAATCCTTAATCCTCAATCTTCAACCCTTAATTCTCAATCGTCAACCTTCAATCCTCAATACTCAATCTTCAATCCTCAATCCTCAACCCTCAATCCTCAATCCTTAATCCTCAATCGTCAATCTTCAATCCTCAATACTCAATCTTCAATCCTCAATCCTCAATCCTCAATCCTCAATCCTCATTCTTCAATACTCAATACCCAATCCTCAATCTTCAATCCTCAATCCACAATCCTCAATCCTCAATTCTCAATCCTCAATCCTCAGTCCTCAGGCATCAATACCTAATCTTCAATACTCAATCCTCAACCCTCAATCCTCATTCCTCAAACCTCAATCCTCAACCCTCAGTCCTCATCCTCAATTCTGAATTCTCAATTCTCAATCCTCAATCCTCAATCCTCAATCCTCAATCTTCAATCCTCAATAATCAACCTCCAATCCTAGATCCTCAATCCCCAATCTTCAATCCTTAATCCTCAATCTACAATCCTTAATTCTCAATCGTCAATCTTCAATCCTCAATACTCAATCTTCAATCCTCAATCCTCAATCCTCAATCCTCAATCCTTAATCCTCAATCGTCAATCTTCAATCCTCAATACTCAATCTTCAATCCTCAATCCTCAATCCTCAAACCTCAATCCTCATTCTTCAATACTCAATACCCAATCCTCAATCTTCAATCCTCAATCCTCAATCCTCAATTCTCAATCCTCAATCCTCAGTCCTCTGTCCTCAAAACTCAATCATCAATCCTCAATCTTATATCCTCAATATTCAATCTTCAATCCTCAATCCTCAATACTCAGTCCTCAACCCTCAATCCTCAGTGATCAATACTCAATCTTCAATACTCAACCCTCAATCCTCAATCCTCAATCCTCAATCCTCAACCCTCAATCCTCAACCCTGAATCCTCATTCCTCAAACCTCAATCCTCAACCCTCAGTCCTCATCCTCAATTCTCAACTCTCAATTCTCAATCCTCAATCCTCAATCCTCAATCTTCAATCCTCAATAATCAACCTCCAATCCTAGATCCTCAATCCCAAATCTTCAATCCTTAATCCTCAATCTTCAATCCTTAATTCTCAATCGTCAACCTTCAATCCTCAATACTCAATCTTCAATCCTCAATCCTCAATCCTCAATCCTCAATCCTTAATCCTCAATCGTCAATCTTCAATCCTCAATACTCAATCTTCAATCCTCAATCCTCAATCCTCAATCCTCAATCCTCAATCCTCATTCTTCAATACTCAATACCCAATCCTCAATCTTCAATCCTCAATCCTCAATCCTCAATTCTCAATCCTCAATCCTCAGTCCTCTGTCCTCAAACCTCAATCCTATACCCTCAGCCCTTATCCTCCATCCTCAATCCTCAATCATCAATGCTCAATCTTATATCTTCAATATTCAATCCTCAATCCTCAATCCTCAATCCTCAATCCTCAAACCTCAATCCTCAGTGATCAATACTCAATCTTCAATACTCAATCCTCAATCCTCACTCCTCAATCCTCAATCCTCAATCCTCAATTCTCAATCCTCAATCCCCATTTCCCAAACCTCAATCCTCAACCCTCAGCCCTCATCCTCAATTCTCAATCCTCAATCATCAATCCTCAATCTTCAATCCTCAATCCTCAATCCTCAATCATCAATACCCAATCCTCAATTTCAATACTCAATCCTCAATCCTCTGTTCTCAATCCTCAATCCTCAGTCCTCAGTCCTCAAACCGCAATCCTCAACCCTCAGCCCTCAATCCTCAACCCTCAATCCTCATTCCTCAAACCTCAATCCTCAACCCTCAGCCCTCATCCTCAATTCTCAATTCTCAATCCTCAATCATCAATCATCAATCTGCAATCCTCAATCCTCAATCCTCAATCATCAATACCCAATCCTCAATTTCAATACTCAATCCTCAATCCTCTGTTCTCAATACTCAATCCTCAATCCTCAATCCTCAATCTTCAATCCTCAATTCTCAATCCTCAATCCTCAACCCTCAATCCTCATTCCTCAAACCTCAATCCTCAACCCTCAGTTCTCATACTCAAGTCTCAATTCTCAATCCTCAATCCTCAATCCTCAATCTTCAATCCTCAATTATCAATCTCCAATTCTAGATCCTCAATCCCCAATCTTCAATCCTTAATCCTCAATATTCAATACCCAATCCCCAGTACTCAATCTTCAATCCTCAATGCTCAATCCTCAATCCTCAATCCTCAGTCCTCAGTCCTCAATCTTCAATCCTCAAACCTCAATCCTCAACCGTCAGTCCTCATTCTCCATCCTCAATCCTCAATCCTCAATCCTCAATCTTCAATCCCCAATACTCAATCTTCAATCCTCAATCCTCAATCCTCAATCCTCAATCCTCAATCCTCAGGCATCAATACTCAATCTGCAATACTCAATCCTCAATCCTCAATCCTCAATCCTCAATCCTCAACCATCAATCCTCATTCCTCAAACCTCAATCCTCAACCCTCAGTCCTCATGCTCAATTCTCAATTCTCAATCCTCAATCCTCAATCCTCAATCTTCAATCCTCAATAATCAATATCCGATCCTCAATCCTCAATCCTCAATCCTCAATCCTCAATCTTCAATCCTCAATACTCAATCTGCAATCCTCAATCCTCAAACCTCAATTCTCAGTCCTCAATCCTCAATCCCCAGACCTCAAACATCAATACTCAACCCTCAGTCCTCGTCCTCAATCCTCAACCCTCAATTCTCAATCCTCAATCTTCAATCATCAATATTCAATCTTCAGTCCTCAATCCTCAATCCTCAATTCTCAATCCTCAATCCTTAATCCTCAGACCTCAAACATCAATATTCAACCCTCAGTCCTCGTCCTCAATCCACAACCCTCAATCCTCAATACTCAATATTCAATCCTCAATACTCAATCTTCAATCCTCAATCCTCAATCCTCAATCCTCATTCTTCAATCCTCAATACCCAATCCTTAATCTTCAATACTCAATCCTCCATCCTCAATTCTCAGTCCTCAATCCTCAATCCCCAGACCTCAAACATCAATACTCAACCCTCAGTCCTCGTCCTCAATCCTCAACCCTCAATTCTCAATCCTCAATCTTCAATCATCAATATTCAAACTTCAGTCCTCAACACTCAATCCTCAATCCTCAATCCTCAATCCTCAATGTTCAATCCGCAATACCCAATCCTCAATCTTCAATCCTCAGTCCTCAATCCTCAGTCCTCAATTCTCAATACTCAGTCCTCAATTCTCAGTCCTCAAACCTCAATCCTGAATCCACAATCCTGAATCCTCAATCTTCAGTCCTCAGTCCTCAACAATCAGTCGTCAATACTCAGTCCTCAATAGAATATCATCAATTCACACATTTCAATACTCAATACTCAATTTGCAATTTTCAAATCTCTATCCACAAACATCAATTCTCATCACTCAACCCTCAACACTCAGTCCCCAATCCTCAATCTTCAATACTCAATCCTCAATCCTCAATTCTCGATCCTCAATCCTCAGTCCTCAGACCTCAAAACTCAATCCTCAACTCTGAGCCCTCATCCTCAATCATCAATCCTCAATCTTCAATCCTCAATCCTCAATCCTCAAGCCTCAATCCTCAATCCTCAATCCTCAGTCTTCAAACCACAATCCTCAACACTCAATTCTCAATCCTCAATCTTCAATCCTCAATCCTCAATCCTCAATCCTCAAACCCCAATCCTCATTCCTCAGGCATCAATACTCAATCTTCAATACTCAATCCTCAATCCTCAATCCTCAATCCTCAATCCCCAACCCTCAATCCTCATTCCTCAAACCTCAATCCTCAACCCTCAGTCCTCATCCTCAATTCTCAATTCTCAATTCTCAATCCTCAATCCTCAATCCTCAATCTTCAATCCTCAATAATCAACCTCCAATCCTAGATCCTCAATCCTCAATCCTCAATCCTCATTCTTCAATACTCAATACCCAATCCTCAATCTTCAATCCTCAATCCTCAATCCTCAATTCTCAATCCTCAATCCTCAGTCCTCTGTCCTCAAAACTCAATCATCAATCCTCAATCTTATATCCTCAATATTCAATCTTCAATCCTCAATCCTCAATACTCAGTCCTCAATCCTCAATCCTCAGTGATCAATACTCAATCTTCAATACTCAACCCTCAATCCTCAATCCTCAATCCTCAGTCCTCAATCCTCAATCCTCAACCCTCAATCCTCATTCCTCAAACCTCAATCCTCCACCCTCAGTCCTCATCCTCATTTCTCAACCCTCAATTCTCAATCCTCAATCCTCAATCCTCAATCTTCAATCCTCAATAATCAACCTCCAATCCTAGATCCTCAATCCCCAATCTTCAATCCTTAATCCTCAATCTTCAACCCTTAATTCTCAATCGTCAACCTTCAATCCTCAATACTCAATCTTCAATCCTCAATCCTCAACCCTCAATCCTCAATCCTTAATCCTCAATCGTCAATCTTCAATCCTCAATACTCAATCTTCAATCCTCAATCCTCAATCCTCAATCCTCAATCCTCATTCTTCAATACTCAATACCCAATCCTCAATCTTCAATCCTCAATCCACAATCCTCAATCCTCAATTCTCAATCCTCAATCCTCAGTCCTCAGGCATCAATACCTAATCTTCAATACTCAATCCTCAACCCTCAATCCTCATTCCTCAAACCTCAATCCTCAACCCTCAGTCCTCATCCTCAATTCTGAATTCTCAATTCTCAATCCTCAATCCTCAATCCTCAATCCTCAATCTTCAATCCTCAATAATCAACCTCCAATCCTAGATCCTCAATCCCCAATCTTCAATCCTTAATCCTCAATCTACAATCCTTAATTCTCAATCGTCAATCTTCAATCCTCAATACTCAATCTTCAATCCTCAATCCTCAATCCTCAATCCTCAATCCTTAATCCTCAATCGTCAATCTTCAATCCTCAATACTCAATCTTCAATCCTCAATCCTCAATCCTCAAACCTCAATCCTCATTCTTCAATACTCAATACCCAATCCTCAATCTTCAATCCTCAATCCTCAATCCTCAATTCTCAATCCTCAATCCTCAGTCCTCTGTCCTCAAAACTCAATCATCAATCCTCAATCTTATATCCTCAATATTCAATCTTCAATCCTCAATCCTCAATACTCAGTCCTCAACCCTCAATCCTCAGTGATCAATACTCAATCTTCAATACTCAACCCTCAATCCTCAATCCTCAATCCTCAATCCTCAACCCTCAATCCTCAACCCTGAATCCTCATTCCTCAAACCTCAATCCTCAACCCTCAGTCCTCATCCTCAATTCTCAACTCTCAATTCTCAATCCTCAATCCTCAATCCTCAATCTTCAATCCTCAATAATCAACCTCCAATCCTAGATCCTCAATCCCAAATCTTCAATCCTTAATCCTCAATCTTCAATCCTTAATTCTCAATCGTCAACCTTCAATCCTCAATACTCAATCTTCAATCCTCAATCCTCAATCCTCAATCCTCAATCCTTAATCCTCAATCGTCAATCTTCAATCCTCAATACTCAATCTTCAATCCTCAATCCTCAATCCTCAATCCTCAATCCTCAATCCTCATTCTTCAATACTCAATACCCAATCCTCAATCTTCAATCCTCAATCCTCAATCCTCAATTCTCAATCCTCAATCCTCAGTCCTCTGTCCTCAAACCTCAATCCTATACCCTCAGCCCTTATCCTCCATCCTCAATCCTCAATCATCAATGCTCAATCTTATATCTTCAATATTCAATCCTCAATCCTCAATCCTCAATCCTCAATCCTCAAACCTCAATCCTCAGTGATCAATACTCAATCTTCAATACTCAATCCTCAATCCTCACTCCTCAATCCTCAATCCTCAATCCTCAATTCTCAATCCTCAATCCCCATTTCCCAAACCTCAATCCTCAACCCTCAGCCCTCATCCTCAATTCTCAATCCTCAATCATCAATCCTCAATCTTCAATCCTCAATCCTCAATCCTCAATCATCAATACCCAATCCTCAATTTCAATACTCAATCCTCAATCCTCTGTTCTCAATCCTCAATCCTCAGTCCTCAGTCCTCAAACCGCAATCCTCAACCCTCAGCCCTCAATCCTCAACCCTCAATCCTCATTCCTCAAACCTCAATCCTCAACCCTCAGCCCTCATCCTCAATTCTCAATTCTCAATCCTCAATCATCAATCATCAATCTGCAATCCTCAATCCTCAATCCTCAATCATCAATACCCAATCCTCAATTTCAATACTCAATCCTCAATCCTCTGTTCTCAATACTCAATCCTCAATCCTCAATCCTCAATCTTCAATCCTCAATTCTCAATCCTCAATCCTCAACCCTCAATCCTCATTCCTCAAACCTCAATCCTCAACCCTCAGTTCTCATACTCAAGTCTCAATTCTCAATCCTCAATCCTCAATCCTCAATCTTCAATCCTCAATTATCAATCTCCAATTCTAGATCCTCAATCCCCAATCTTCAATCCTTAATCCTCAATATTCAATACCCAATCCCCAGTACTCAATCTTCAATCCTCAATGCTCAATCCTCAATCCTCAATCCTCAGTCCTCAGTCCTCAATCTTCAATCCTCAAACCTCAATCCTCAACCGTCAGTCCTCATTCTCCATCCTCAATCCTCAATCCTCAATCCTCAATCTTCAATCCCCAATACTCAATCTTCAATCCTCAATCCTCAATCCTCAATCCTCAATCCTCAATCCTCAGGCATCAATACTCAATCTGCAATACTCAATCCTCAATCCTCAATCCTCAATCCTCAATCCTCAACCATGAATCCTCATTCCTCAAACCTCAATCCTCAACCCTCAGTCCTCATGCTCAATTCTCAATTCTCAATCCTCAATCCTCAATCCTCAATCTTCAATCCTCAATAATCAATATCCGATCCTCAATCCTCAATCCTCAATCCTCAATCCTCAATCTTCAATCCTCAATACTCAATCTGCAATCCTCAATCCTCAAACCTCAATTCTCAGTCCTCAATCCTCAATCCCCAGACCTCAAACATCAATACTCAACCCTCAGTCCTCGTCCTCAATCCTCAACCCTCAATTCTCAATCCTCAATCTTCAATCATCAATATTCAATCTTCAGTCCTCAATCCTCAATCCTCAATTCTCAATCCTCAATCCTTAATCCTCAGACCTCAAACATCAATATTCAACCCTCAGTCCTCGTCCTCAATCCACAACCCTCAATCCTCAATACTCAATATTCAATCCTCAATACTCAATCTTCAATCCTCAATCCTCAATCCTCAATCCTCATTCTTCAATCCTCAATACCCAATCCTTAATCTTCAATACTCAATCCTCCATCCTCAATTCTCAGTCCTCAATCCTCAATCCCCAGACCTCAAACATCAATACTCAACCCTCAGTCCTCGTCCTCAATCCTCAACCCTCAATTCTCAATCCTCAATCTTCAATCATCAATATTCAAACTTCAGTCCTCAACACTCAATCCTCAATCCTCAATCCTCAATCCTCAATGTTCAATCCGCAATACCCAATCCTCAATCTTCAATCCTCAATCCTCAATCCTCAGTCCTCAATTCTCAATACTCAGTCCTCAATTCTCAGTCCTCAAACCTCAATCCTGAATCCACAATCCTGAATCCTCAATCTTCAGTCCTCAGTCCTCAACAATCAGTCGTCAATACTCAGTCCTCAATAGAATATCATCAATTCACACATTTCAATACTCAATACTCAATTTGCAATTTTCAAATCTCTATCCACAAACATCAATTCTCATCACTCAACCCTCAACACTCAGTCCCCAATCCTCAATCTTCAATACTCAATCCTCAATCCTCAATTCTCGATCCTCAATCCTCAGTCCTCAGACCTCAAAACTCAATCCTCAACTCTGAGCCCTCATCCTCAATCATCAATCCTCAATCTTCAATCCTCAATCCTCAATCCTCAAGCCTCAATCCTCAATCCTCAATCCTCAGTCTTCAAACCACAATCCTCAACACTCAATTCTCAATCCTCAATCTTCAATCCTCAATCCTCAATCCTCAATCCTCAAACCCCAATCCTCATTCCTCAGGCATCAATACTCAATCTTCAATACTCAATCCTCAATCCTCAATCCTCAATCCTCAATCCCCAACCCTCAATCCTCATTCCTCAAACCTCAATCCTCAACCCTCAGTCCTCATCCTCAATTCTCAATTCTCAATTCTCAATCCTCAATCCTCAATCCTCAATCTTCAATCCTCAATAATCAACCTCCAATCCTAGATCCTCAATCCCCAATCTTGAATCCTTAATCCCCAATCTTCAATCCTCAATACTCAATCTTCAATCCTCAATCCTCAATCCTCAATCCTCAATCCTCATTCTTCAATACTCAATACCCAATCCTCAGTCTTCCATCCTCAATCCTCAGACCTCAATTCTCAATCCTCAATCCTCAGTCCTCTGTCCTCAAACCTCAATCCTCTACCCTCAGCCCTCATCCTCCATCCTCAATCCTCAATCATCAATCCTCAATCTTATATCCTCAATATTCAATCTTCAATCCCCAATCCCCAGTACTCAATCTTCAATCCTCAATGCTCAACCCTCAATCCTCAATCCTCAGTCCTCAGTCCTCAATCTTCAATCCTCAAACCTGAATCCTCAACCGTCAGTCCTCATTCTCCATCCTCAATCCTCAATCCTGAATCCTCAATCTTCAATCCCCAATACTCAAACTTCAATCCTCAATCCTCAATCCTCAATCCTCAATCCTCAATCCTCAGGCATCAATACTCAATCTGCCATACTCAATCCTCAATCCTCAATCCTCAACCCTCAGTCCTCATCATCAATTCTCAATTCTCAATCCTCAATCCTCAATCCTCAATCTTCAATCCTCAATAATCAATATCCGATCCTAGATCCTCAATCCTTAATCCTCAATCCTCAATCTTCAATCCCCAATACTCAATCTGCAATCCTCAATCCTCAAACCTCAATCCTCAATCCTCATTCCTCAATACCCAATCCTCAATCTTCAATCCTCAATCCTCAATCCTCAATGTTCAATCCGCAATACCCAATCCTCAATCTTCAATCCTCAATCCTCAATCCTCAATTCTCAATCCTCAATCCTCAGTGCTCTGTCCTCAAACCTCAATCCTCTACCCTCAGCCCTCATCCTCCATCCTCAATCCTCAATCATCAATCCTCAATCTTATATCCTCAATATTCAATCTTCAATCCACAATCCTCAATCCTCAATCCTCAATCCTCAATCCTCAGTGATCAATACTCAATCTTCAATACTCAACCCTCAATCCTCAATCCTCAATCCTCAATCCTCAATCCTCAATCCTCAATCCTCAATGCCCATTTCCCAAACCTCAATCCTCAACCCTCAGCCCTCATCCTCAAATCTCAATTCTCAATCCTCAATCATCAATCCTCAATCTTCAGCCCTCAATCCTCAATCCTCAAACCTCAGTACTCAATCCTCAATCCTCAGCCTTCAATCCTCAATACTCAATCTTCAATCCTCAATCCTCAATCCTCAATCCTCAATCCTCAATCTTCATTCCTCAATCCTCAATCCTCAATCTTCGATCCTCAATACACAATCTGCAATCCTCAATCCTCAAACCTCAATCCTCAATCCTCATTCCTCAATACCCAATCCTCAATCTTCAATCCTCAATCCTCAATCCTCAATGTTCAATCCGCAATACCCAATCCTCAATCTTCAATCCTCAATCCTCAATCCTCAATTCTCAATCCTCAATCCTCAGTGCTCTGTCCTCAAACCTCAATCCTCTACCCTCAGCCCTCATCCTCCATCCTCAATCCTCAATCATCAATCCTCAATCTTATATCCTCAATATTCAATCTTCAATCCACAATCCTCAATCCTCAATCCTCAATCCTCAATCCTCAGTGATCAATACTCAATCTTCAATACTCAACCCTCAATCCTCAATCCTCAATCCTCAATCCTCAATCCTCAATCCTCAATCCTCAATGCCCATTTCCCAAACCTCAATCCTCAACCCTCAGCCCTCATCCTCAAATCTCAATTCTCAATCCTCAATCATCAATCCTCAATCTTCAGCCCTCAATCCTCAATCCTCAATCCTCAGTACTCAATCCTCAATCCTCAATCCTCAACCCTCAATCCTCATTCCTCAAACCTCAATCCTCAACCCTCAGTTCTCATACTCAATTCTCAATTCTCAATCCTCAATCCTCAATGTTCAACCCGCAATACCCAATCCTCAATCTTCAATCCTCAATCCTCAATCCTCAGTCCTCAATTCTCAATACTCAGTCCTCAATTCTCAGTCCTCAAACCTCAATCCTGAATCCACAATCCTGAATCCTCAATCTTCAGTCCTCAGTCCTCAACAATCAGTCGTCAATTCTCAGTCCTCAATAGAATATCATCAATTCACACATTTCAATACTCAATACTCAATCTGCAATCTTCAAATCTCTATCCACAAACATCAATTCTCATCACTCAACCCTCAACACTCAGTCCCCAAACCTCAATGTTCAATACTCAATCCTCAATCCTCAATTCTCAATCCTCAATAGTCAGTCCTCAGACCTCAAACCTCAATCCTCAATCCTCAATCCTCAATCCTCAATCCTCATTCTTCAATCATCAATACCCAATCCTCAATTTCAATCCTCAATCCTCAATCCTCAATTCTCAATCCTCAATCCTCAATACTCAATCTGCAATCCTCAATCCTCAAGCCTCAATCCTCAACCCTTATTCCTCAATACCCAATCCTCTATCTTCAATCCTCAATCCTCAATCCTCAATTCTCAATCCTCAATCCTTAATCCTCAGACCTCAAACATCAATATTCAACCCTCAGTCCTCGTCCTCAATCCACAACCCTCAATCCTCAATCCTCAATATTCAATCCTCAATACTCAATCTTCAATCCTCAATCCTCAATCCTCAATCCTCATTCTTCAATCCTCAATACCCAATCCTCAATCTTCAATTCTCAATACTCAATCCTCAATTCTCAGTCCTCAATCCTCAATCCCCAGACCTCAAACATCAATACTCAACCCTCAGTCCTCGTCCTCAATCCTCAACCCTCAATCCTCAATCCTCAATCTTCAATCATCAATATTCAATCTTCAGTCCTCAACACTCAATCCTCAATCCTCAATCCTCAATCCTCAATGTTCAATCCGCAATACCCAATCCTCAATCTTCAATCCTCAATCCTCAATCCTCAGTCCTCAATTCTCAATACTCAGTCCTCAATTCTCAGTCCTCAAACCTCAATCCTGAATCCACAATCCTGGATCCTCAATCTTCAGTCCTCAGTCCTCAACAATCAGTCGTCAATTCTCAGTCCTCAATAGAATATCATCAATTCACACATTTCAATACTCAATACTCAATCTGCAATCTTCAAATCTCTATCCACAAACATCAATTCTCATCACTCAACCCTCAACACTCAGTCCCCAATCCTCAATCTTCAATACTCAATCCTCAATCCTCAATTCTCAATCCTCAATAGTCAGTCCTCAGACCTCAAACCTCAATCCTCAACTCTCAGCCCTCATCCTCAATCCTCAATCCTCAGTCTTGAATCCTCAATCCTCAATGCTCAAGCCGCAATCCTCAATCCTCAATCCTCAGTCCTCAAACCTTAATCCTCAACACTCAATTCTCAATCCTCAATCTTCAATCCTCAATCCTCAATCCTCAATCCTCAATCCTCAGTACTCAATCCTCAATCCTCAACCTTCAATACTCAATACTCAATCTTCAATCCTCAATCCTCAATCCTCAATCCTCAATCCTCAATCTTCAATCCACAATCCTCAATCCTCAATCTTCAATCCTCAATACTCAATCTGCAATCCTCAATCCTCAAACCTCAATCCTCAATCCTCAATCTTCAATCCTCAATGCCCAATCCTCAATCTTCAATCCTCAATCCTCAATCCTCAATTCACATCCCTCAATTCTTAATCCTCAGACCTCAAACATCAATATTCAACCCTCAGTCCTCGTCCTCAATCCTCAACCATCAATCCTCATTCCTCAAACCTCAATCCTCAACCCACAGTCCTCATCCTCAATTCTCAATTCTCAATCCTCACTCCTCAATACTCAATCTTCAATCGTCAATACTCAATCTTCAATCCTCAATCCTGAATCCTCAATCCTCAAACCTCAATCCTGAATCCACAATCCTGAATCCTCAATCTTCAGACCTCAGTCCTCATCAATCAGTAGTCAATTCTCAGGCCTCAATAGAATATCATCAATTCACACATTTCAATACTCAATTCTCAATCTGCAATCTTCAAATCTCTATCCACAAACATCAATTCTCATCACTCAACCTTCAACACTCAGTCCCCAATCCTCAAACTTCAATCCTCAATCCTCAATCCTCAATTCTCAATCCTCAATCCTCAAACTTCAATCCCCAATCCTCAATCCTCAATTCTCAATCCTCAATCCTCAATCCTCAGACCTCAAACATCAATATTCAACCCTCAGTCCTCGTCCTCTATCCACAACCTTCAATCCTCAATCCTCAATCTTCAATCATCAATATTCAATCTTCAATCCTCAATCCTCAATCCTCAATCCTCAATCCTCAATCCTCAATCCTCATTCCTCAATCCTCAATCTTCAATCCTCAATACTCAATCTTCAATCCCCAATCCTCAATTCTCAATCCTCAAGCCTCAATGTTCAATCCTCAATACTCAATCTCCAATCCTAGATCCTCAATCCCCAATCTTCAATCCTTAATACTCAATCTTCAATCCTCAATCCCCAGTCATCAATCTTCAATCCTCAATGCTCAATCCTCAATCCTCAATCCTCAGTCCTCAATTCACAATCCTCAATCCTCAAACCTCATTCTTCAACCGTCAGTCCTCGTCCTCAATCCTCAAACCTCAATCCTCAATCCTCAATATTCAATCATCAATACTCAATATTCAATCCTCAATGCTCTATCTTCAATCCTCAATCCTCAATCCTCAATATTCAAGACACAACCCTCAGCCATCAATCCTCAATACTCAACCATCAATCCTCAATTCTCAATACTCAATACAATATTCTGAATACTCATGGTTCAATACTCAAACCACAATATTCAATAATCAAGTCTCAATCCTCAATCCCCAATCCTCAATATTCAACACACAACCCTCAGCCAACATTCCTCAATACTCAACCATCAATCCTCAATTCTCAATACTCAATAGAATATCCTGAATCCGCATGGTTCGGTACTCAAACCACAATATTCAATAATCAAATCTCAATCCTCAATCTTCAATCCTCAATACTCATTTTCAATCCTCAATCCTCAATCTTCAATCCTCAATCCTCAATTATCAATCCTCAATCCTCAATCCTCAACCTTCAATACTCAATACTCAATATTCAATCCTCAATCCTCAATCCTCAATCCTCAATCCACAATCCTCAATCCTCAATCCTCAATCCTCAATCCTCAATCCTCAATACTCAATCTGCAATCCTCAATACTCAATCCTCAATCCTCAATCTTCAATCATCAATATTCAATCTTCAATCCCCAACCCTCAATCCTCAATCCTCAATCCTCAATCCTCAACCTTCAATCCTCAATACTCAATATTCAATCCTCAATCCTCAATCCTCAATACGCAATCTCCAATCCTAGATCCTCAATCCCCAATCTTCAATCCTTAATACTCAATCTTCAATCCTCAATCCCCAGTCATCAATCTTCAATCCTCAATGCTCAATCCTCAATCCTCAATCCTCAGTCCTCAATCCACAATCCTCAATCCCCAAACCTCAATCTTCAACCGTCAGTCCTCGTCCTCAATCCTCAAACCTCAATCCTCAATCCTCAATATTCAATCATCAATACTCAATATTCAATCCTCAATGCTCTATCCTCAATCCTCAATCCTCAATCCTCAATATTCAAGACACAACCCTCAGCCATCAATCCTCAATACTCAACCATCAATCCTCAAGTCTCAATACTCGATACAATATTCTGAATACTCATGGTTCAATACTCAAACCACAATATTCAATAATCAAGTCTCAATCCTCAATCATCAATCCTCAATACTCAATTTCAATCCCCAATCCTCAATTCTCAATCCCCAATACTCAATCCTCAATCGTCAATCCTCAATCCCCAATCCTCAATCTTCAATCCTCAACCTCAATCCTCAATCCTCAATCCTCAATCCTCAATCTTCAATCATCAATACTCAATCTTCAATCCTCAATGCTCTATCCTCAATCCTCAATCCTCAATCCTCAATATTCAAGACACAACCCTCAGCCATCAATCCTCAATACTCAACCATCAATCCTCAATTCTCAATACTCAATACAATATTCTGAATACTCATGGTTCAATACTCAATCCACAATATTCAATAATCAAGTCTCAATCCTCAATCTTCAATCCTCAATACTCAATTTCAATCCTCAATCCTCAATTCTCAATCCCCAATACTCAATCCTCAATCCTCAATCCTCAATCCTCAATACTCAATCTGCAATCCTCAATCCTCAATCCTCAATCCTCAATTCTCATTCTTCAATCCTCAATACCCAATCCTCAATCTTCAATCCTCAATCCTCAATCCTCAATTCTCAATCCTCAATCCTCAATCCTCAGACCTCAAACATCAATATTCAACCCTCAGTCCTCGTCCTCTATCCACAACCTTCAATGCTCAATCCTCAATCTTCAATCATCAATATTCAATCTTCAATCCTCAATCCTCAATCCTCAATTCTCAATCCTCAATCCTCAATCCTCATTCCTCAATCCTCAATCTTCAATCCTCAATACACAATCTTCAATCCCCAATCCTCAATTCTCAATCCTCAAGCCTCAATGATCAATCCTCAATACTCAATCTTCAATCCTCAATCCTCAATCCTCAATCCTCGATCCTCATTCTTCAATCCTCAATACACAATCCTCAATCTTCAATCCTCAATCCTCAACTCTCAGTCCTCAATCCTCAATCCTCAGACCTCACACATCAATACTTAACCCTCAGTCCTCGTCCTCAATCCACAACCCTCAACCCTCAAACCTCAATCCTCAACCGTCAGTCCTCGTCCTCAATCCTCAAACCTCAATCCTCAATCCTCAATATTCAATCATCAATACTCAATCTTCAATCCTCAGTGCTCTATCCTCAATCCTCAATCCTCAATCCTCAATATTCAAGACACAACCCTCAGCCACCAATCCTCAATACTCAACCATCAATCCTCAATTCTCAATACTCAATACAATATTCTGAATACTCATGGTTCAATACTCAATCCACAATATTCAATAATCAAGTCTCAATCCTCAACCTTCAATCCTCAATACTCAATTTCAATCCTCAATCCTCAATTCTCAATCCTCAATCCTCAATCCTCAACCTTCAATGCTCAGTACTCAATCTTCAATCCTCAATCCTCAATCCTCAATCCTCTATCCTCAATCTTCAATCCTCAATTCTCAAACCTCAATCTTCAATCCTCAATCTTCAATCCTCAATCCTCAATGTTCAATCCTCAATACGCAATCTCCAATCCTAGATCCTCAATCCCCAATCTTCAATCCTTAATACTCAATCTTCAATCCTCAATCCCCAGTCATCAATCTTCAATCCTCAATGCTCAATCCTCAATCCTCAATCCTCAGTCCTCAATCCACAATCCTCAATCCCCAAACCTCAATCTTCAACCGTCAGTCCTCGTCCTCAATCCTCAAACCTCAATCCTCAATCCTCAATATTCAATCATCAATTCTCAATATTCAATCCTCAATGCTCTATCCTCAATCCTCAATCCTCAATCCGCAATATTCAAGACACAACCCTCAGCCATCAATCCTCAATACTCAACCATCAATCCTCAAGTCTCAATACTCGATACAATATTCTGAATACTCATGGTTCAATACTCAAACCACAATATTCAATAATCAAGTCTCAATCCTCAATCATCAATCCTCAATACTCAATTTCAATCCCCAATCCTCAATTCTCAATCCCCAATACTCAATCCTCAATCGTCAATCCTCAATCCCCAATCCTCAATCTTCAATCCTCAACCTCAATCCTCAATCCTCAATCCTCAATCCTCAATCTTCAATCATCAATACTCAATCTTCAATCCTCAATGCTCTATCCTCAATCCTCAATCCTCAATCCTCAATATTCAAGACACAACCCTCAGCCATCAATCCTCAATACTCAACCATCAATCCTCAATTCTCAATACTCAATACAATATTCTGAATACTCATGGTTCAATACTCAATCCACAATATTCAATAATCAAGTCTCAATCCTCAATCTTCAATCCTCAATACTCAATTTCAATCCTCAATCCTCAATTCTCAATCCCCAATACTCAATCCTCAATCCTCAATCCTCAATCCTCGATACTCAATCTGCAATCCTCAATCCTCAATCCTCAATCCTCAATTCTCATTCTTCAATCCTCAATACCCAATCCTCAATCTTCAATCCTCAATCCTCAATCCTCAATTCTCAATCCTCAATCCTCAATCCTCAGACCTCAAACATCAATATTCAACCCTCAGTCCTCGTCCTCTATCCACAACCTTCAATGCTCAATCCTCAATCTTCAATCATCAATATTCAATCTTCAATCCTCAATCCTCAATCCTCAATTCTCAATCCTCAATCCTCAATCCTCATTCCTCAATCCTCAATCTTCAATCCTCAATACACAATCTTCAATCCCCAATCCTCAATTCTCAATCCTCAAGCCTCAATGATCAATCCTCAATACTCAATCTTCAATCCTCAATCCTCAATCCTCAATCCTCGATCCTCATTCTTCAATCCTCAATACCCAATCCTCAATCTTCAATCCTCAATCCTCAACTCTCAGTCCTCAATCCTCAATCCTCAGACCTCACACATCAATACTTAACCCTCAGTCCTCGTCCTCAATCCACAACCCTCAATCCTCAAACCTCAATCCTCAACCGTCAGTCCTCGTCCTCAATCCTCAAACCTCAATCCTCAATCCTCAATATTCAATCATCAATACTCAATCTTCAATCCTCAGTGCTCTATCCTCAATCCTCAATCCTCAATCCTCAATATTCAAGACACAACCCTCAGCCACCAATCCTCAATACTCAACCATCAATCCTCAATTCTCAATACTCAATACAATATTCTGAATACTCATGGTTCAATACTCAATACACAATATTCAATAATCAAGTCTCAATCCTCAACCTTCAATCCTCAATACTCAATTTCAATCCTCAATCCTCAATTCTCAATCCCCAATACTCAATCCTCAATCTTCAACCCTCAATACTCAATCTTCAATTCTCAATCTTCAATCCTCAATCCTCAATCCTCAACCTTCAATGCTCAGTACTCAATCTTCAATCCTCAATCCTCAATCCTCAATCCTCTATCCTCAATCTTCAATCCTCAATTCTCAAACCTCAATCTTCAATCCTCAATACTCAATCTGCAATCCTCAATCCTCAAACCTCAATCCTCAATCCTCATACTATAATCCTCAATACACAATCCTCAATCTTCAATCCTCAATCCTCAATCCTCAATTCTCAACCCTCAATCCTTAATCCCCAGACCTCAAACATCAATATTCAACCCTCAGTCCTCGTCCTCAATCCACAACACTCAATCCTCAGTCCTCAATCCTCAATCTTCAATCCCCAATACTCAATCTTCAATCCCCAATCCTCAATTCTCAATCCTCAAGCCTCAATGTTCAATCCTCAATACTCAATCTTCAATCCTCAATCCTCAATCCTCAATCCTCAATCCTCATTCTTCAATCCTCAATACCCAATCCTCAATCTTCAATCCTCAATCCTCAATGTTCAATCCTCAATACGCAATCTCCAATCCTAGATCCTCAATCCCCAATCTTCAATCCTTAATACTCAATCTTCAATCCTCAATCCCCAGTCATCAATCTTCAATCCTCAATGCTCAATCCTCAATCCTCAATCCTCAGTCCTCAATCCACAATCCTCAATCCCCAAACCTCAATCTTCAACCGTCAGTCCTCGTCCTCAATCCTCAAACCTCAATCCTCAATCCTCAATATTCAATCATCAATACTCAATATTCAATCCTCAATGCTCTATCCTCAATCCTCAATCCTCAATCCTCAATATTCAAGACACAACCCTCAGCCATCAATCCTCAATACTCAACCATCAATCCTCAAGTCTCAATACTCGATACAATATTCTGAATACTCATGGTTCAATACTCAAACCACAATATTCAATAATCAAGTCTCAATCCTCAATCATCAATCCTCAATACTCAATTTCAATCCCCAATCCTCAATTCTCAATCCCCAATACTCAATCCTCAATCGTCAATCCTCAATCCCCAATCCTCAATCTTCAATCCTCAACCTCAATCCTCAATCCTCAATCCTCAATCCTCAATCTTCAATCATCAATACTCAATCTTCAATCCTCAATGCTCTATCCTCAATCCTCAATCCTCAATCCTCAATATTCAAGACACAACCCTCAGCCATCAATCCTCAATACTCAACCATCAATCCTCAATTCTCAATACTCAATACAATATTCTGAATACTCATGGTTCAATACTCAATCCACAATATTCAATAATCAAGTCTCAATCCTCAATCTTCAATCCTCAATACTCAATTTCAATCCTCAATCCTCAATTCTCAATCCCCAATACTCAATCCTCAATCCTCAATCCTCAATCCTGAATTCTCAATCTTCAATCCTCAATACTCAATCTTCAATCCCCAATCCTCAATCCTCAATCCTCAATCCTCATTCATCAAACCTCAATCCTCAACCATCAGTCCTCATCCTCAATTCTCAATCCTCAATCCTCAATCCTCTGTCCTCAATCTTCAATCCTCAATAATCGATCTCCAATCATAGATCCTCAATCCCCAATCTTCAATCCTTAGTCCTCAATCCTCAATCCTCAATCCTCAATCCTCAATATTCAATCCTCAATCCTCGATCCTCATTCCTCAGTCGTCAATCCTCAATCCTCAATCCTCAATCCTCAATCTTCAAACCTCAATACTCAATCTTCAATCCTCAATCCTCAATCCTCAATCCTCAATCCTCAATCCACAATCCTCGATCCTCAATCCTCAATCCTCAATCCTCAATACTCAATCTGCAATCCTCAAGCGTCAATCCTCAATCCTCAATGCTCATTCTTCAATCCTCAATACCCAATCCTCAATCTTCAATCCTCAATACTCAGTCTTCACTCCTCAATCCTCAATCCTCAATCCTCGATCCTCAATCCTCAATCCTCAATCCTCAATCCTCAATCCTCAATCTTCAATCCTCAATCCTCAATCCTCAATCCTCAATCCTCAATCCCCAATCCTCAATCCTCAATCTTCAATCCTCAATCCTCAATCCTCAATCCTGAATTCTCAATCTTCAATCCTCAATACTCAATCTTCAATCCCCAATCCTCAATCCTCAATCCTCAATCCTCATTCATCAAACCTCAATCATCAACCATCAGTCCTCATCCTCAATTCTCAATCCTCAATCCTCAATCCTCTATCCTCAATCTTCAACCCTCAATAATCGATCTCCAATCATAGATCCTCAATCCCCAATCTTCAATCCTTAGTCCTCAATCCTCAATCGTCAATCCTCAATCCTCAATATTCAATCCTCAATCCTCGATCCTCATTCCTCAGTCGTCAATCCTCAATCCTCAATCCACAATCCTCAATATTCAATCCTCAATACTCAACCTTCAATCCTCAATGCTCAATCCTCAACCCTCAATCCTCAATCCTCAGTCATAAATCCTCAATCTTCAATACTCAGTCTTCAATCCTCAATCCTCAATCCTCAATCCTCAATCCTCAAACCTCAATATTCAATCCGCAATACCCAATCCTCAATCTTCAATGCTCGATCCTCAGTCCTCAGGCATCAATACTCAATCTTCAATACTCAATCCTCAGTCCTCAATCCTCAATCCTCAATCCTCAACCCTCAAACCTCAATCCTCAGTCCTCAATATTCAATCATCAATACTCAATCTTCAATCCTCAATCCTCAATCCTCAATCCTCAATCCCCAATCCTCAATATTCAGCACACAACCCTCAGTCAACAATCCTCAATACTCAACCATCAATCCTCAATTCTCAATGCTCAATAGAATATCCTGAATTCGCATGGTTCGATACTCAATCCACAATATTCAATAATCAAATCTCAATCCTCAATCTTCAATCCTCAATACTCAATTTCAATCCTCAATCCTCAATCTTCAATCCTCAATCCTCAATTGTCAATCCTCAATCCTCAATCCTCAATCCTCAACCTTCAATCCTCAATACTCAACCTTCAATCCTCAATCCTCAATCCTCAATCCTCAATCCTCAATCCTCAATCCTCAATCCTCAATACTCAATCTGCAATCCTCAATCCTCAATCCTCAATCCTCAATGCTCATTCTTCAATCCTCAATACCCAATCCTCAATCTTCAAACCTCAATCCTCAATCCTCAATTCTCAATCCTCAATCCTCAATCCTCATTCCCCAACCCTCAATCCTCATCCCTGAAACCTCAATCCTCAACCCTCAGTCCTCATACTCAATTCTCAATTCTCAATCCTCAATCCTGAATCCTCAATCTTCAATCTTCAATAATCAATCTCCAATCCTCAATCCTCAATCCTCGATCCTCAGTCCTCAGGCATCAATACTCAATCTTCAATACTCAATCCTCAGTCCTCAATCCTCAATCCTCAATCCTCAACCCTCAATCCTCATTCCTCAAACCTCAGGCCTCAACCCTCACTCCTCATCCTCAATTCTCAATTCTCAATCCTCAATCCTCAATCCTCAATCTTCAATCCTCAATAATCAATCTCCAATCCTAGATCCTCGATCCCCAATCTTCAATACTTAATACTCAATCTTCAATCCTCAATCCCCAGTCATCAATCTTCAATCCTCAATGCTAAATCCTCAATCCTCAATCCTCAGTCTTCAATCCACAGTCCTCAATCCTCAAACCTCAATCTTCAACCGTCAGTCCTCGTCCTCAATCCTCAAACCTCAAACCTCAATCCTCAATATTCAATCATCAATACTCAATCTTCAATCCTCAATGCTCTATCCTCAATCCTCAATCCTCAATCCTCACTATTCAAGACACAACCCTCAGCCATCAATCCTCAATGCTCAACCATCAATCCTCAATTCTCAATACTCAATACAATATTCTGAATACTCATGGTTCAATACTCAATCCACAATATTCAATAATCAAGTCTCAATCCTCAACCTTCAGTCCTCAATACTCAATTTCAATCCTCAATCCTCAATCATCAATCCTCAATTCGCAATCCTCAATCTTCAACCCTCAATCCTCAATCCACAATCCTCAATCTTCAATCCTCAATCCTCAATCCTCAATCCTCAATCCTCAATCTTCAATCCTCAATACTCAATCTTCAATCCCAAATCCTCAATTCTCAATCCTCAATCCTCAATGTTCAATCCTCAATACTCAATCTTCAATCCTCAATCCTCAATCCTCAATCCTCAATCCTCATTCTTCAATCCTCAACACCCAACACTCAATCTTCAATCCTCAATCCTCAACTCTCAATCCTCAATACTCAATCCTCAGACCTCACACATCAATACTCAACCCTCAGTCCTCGTCCTCAATTCACAACCCTCAATCCTCAATCCTCAATTATCAATCATCAATATTCAATATTCAGTCCTCAATTCTCAATCCTCAATCCTCAATTCTCAATCCTCAGTGTCCAATCCACAATACCCAATCCTCAATCTTCAATCCTCAATCCTCAATCCTCAATCCTCAATCCTCAATACTCAATCCTCAATTCTCAGTCCTCAAACCTCAATCCTGTATCCACAATCCTGAATCCTCAACCTTCAGCCCTCAGTCCTCAACAATCATTCGTCAGTTCTCAATCCTCAATACAATATCGTCAATTCACACCTTTCAATACTCAATACACAGTCTGCAATCTTAAAATCTCTATCCACAAACTTCAATTCTCATCACTCAACCCTCAACACTCAGTCCCCCATCCTCAATCTTCAATCCTCAATACTCAATCTTCAATCCTCAATCCTCAATCCTCAATCCTCAATCCACAATCCTCAATCCTCAATCCTCAATCCTCAATCCTCAATACTCAATCTGCAATCCTCAAGCGTCAATCCTCAATCCTCAATGCTCATTCTTCAATCCTCAATACCCAATCCTCAATCTTCAATCCTGAATACTCAATCTTCACTCCTCAATCCTCAATCCTCAATCCTCGATCCTCAACCCTCAATCCTCAATCCTCAATCCTCAATCCTCAATACTCAATCTGCAATCCTCAATCCTCAATCCTCAATCCTCAATCCTCAATCCTCAATTCTCAATCCTCAATCCTCAATCCTCAGACCGCAAACATCAATATTCAACCCTCAGTCCTCGTCCTCTATCCACAACCATCAATCCTCAATCCTCAATCTTCAATCATCAATATTCAATCTTCAATCCTCAATTCCCAATCCTCAACCCTCAATACTCAATCCTCAATCTTCAATACTCAATCTTCAATCTTCAATCCTCAATCCTCAATCCTCAATCCTCGATCCTCAATCCTCAAACCTCAATCCTCAATCCTCAATATTCAATCATCAATACTCAATCTTCAATCCTCAATCCTCAATCCTCAATCCTCAATCCCCAATCCTCAATATTCAGCACACAACCCTCAGCCAACAATCCTCAATACTCAACCATCAATCCTCAATTCTCAATACTCAATAGAATATCCTGAATTCGCATGGTTCGATACTCAATCCACAATATTCAATAATCAAATCTCAATCCTCAATCTTCAATCCTCAATACTCAATTTCAATCCTCAATCCTCAATCTTCAATCCTCAATCCTCAATTGTCAATCCTCAATCCTCAATCCTCAATCCTCAACCTTCAATCCTCAATACTCAACCTTCAATCCTCAATCCTCAATCCTCAATCCTCAATCCTCAATCCTCAATCCTCAATCCTCAATCCTCAATACTCAATCTGCAATCCTCAATCCTCAATCCTCAATCCTCAATGCTCATTCTTCAATCCTCAATACCCAATCCTCAATCTTCAAACCTCAATCCTCAATCCTCAATTCTCAATCCTCGATCCTCAATCCTCATTCCCCAACCCTCAATCCTCATCCCTCAAACCTCAATCCTCAACCCTCAGTCCTCATACTCAATTCTCAATTCTCAATCCTCAATCCTCAATACTCAATCTTCAATCCTCAATAATCAATCTCCAATCCTCAATCCTCAATCCTCGATCCTCAGTCCTCAGGCGTCAATACTCAATCTTCAATACTCAATCCTCAATCCTCAATCCTCAATCCTCAATCCTCAATCCTCAATCCTCAACCCTCAATCCTCATTCCTCAAACCTCAGTCCTCAACCCTCAGTCCTCATACTCAATTCTCAATTCTCTATCCTTAATCCTCAATCCTCAATCTTCAATCCTCAATAATCAATCTCCAATCCTAGATCCTCAATCCCCAATCTTCAATCCTTAATACTCAATCTTCAATCCTCAATCCCCAGTCATCAATCTTCAATCCTCAATGCACAATCCTCAATCCTCAATCCTCAGTCTTCAATCCACAATCCTCAATCCAAAAAACCTCAATCTTCAACCGTCAGTCCTCGTCCTCAATTCTCAATCCTCAATCCTCTATCCTCAATATTCAATCATCAATACTCAATCTTCAATCCTCAATGCTCGATCCTCAATCCTCAATCCGCAATCCTCAATATTCAAGACACAACCCTCAGCCATCAATCCTCAATACTCAACCATCAATCCTCAATTCTCAATACTCAATACAATATTCTGAATCCGCATGGTTCGGTACTCAAACCACAATATTCAATAATCAAATCTCAATCCTCAATCTTCAATCCTCAATACTCAATTTCAATCCTCAATCCTCAATCTTCAATCCTCAATCCTCAGTTATCAATCCTCAATCCTCAATCCTCAACCTTCAATCCTCAATACTCAATATTCAATCCTCAATCCTCAATCCTCAATCCTCAATCCACAATCCTCAATCCTCAATCCTCAATCCTCAATCCTCAATCCTCAATACTGAATCTGCAATACTCAATACTCAATCCTCAATCCTCAATCTTCAATCATCAATATTCAATCTTCAATCCCCAACCCTCAATCCTCAATCCTCAATCCTCAATGCTCAACCTTCAATCCTCAATACTCAATATTCAATCCTCAATCCTCAATCCTCAATCCTTAATACTCAATCTTCAATCCTCAATCGACAGTTATCAATCTTCAAACCTCAATGCTCAATCCTCAATCTTCAATCCTCAGACTTCAATCCACAATCCTCAATCCTCAAACCTCAATCTTCAACCGTCAGTCCTCGTCCTCAATCCTCAAACCTCAATCCTCAATCCTCAATATTCAATCATCAATACTCAATCTTCAATCCTCAATGCTCTATCCTCAATCCTCAATCCTCAATCCTCAATATTCAAGACACAACCCTCAGCCATCAATCCTCAATACTCAACCATCAATCCTCAATTCTCAATACTCAATACAATATTCTGAATACTCATGGTTCAATACTCAATCCACAATATTCAATAATCAAGTCTCAATCCTCAATCTTCAATCCTCAATACTCAATTTCAATCCTCAATCCTCAATACTCAATCCCCAATACTCAATCCTCAATCGTCAATCCTCAATCCCCAATCGTCAATCTTCAATCCTCAACCTCAATCCTCAATCCTCAATCATCAATCATCAATCTTCAATCATCAATACTCAATCTTCAATCCTCAATGCTCTATCCTCAATCCTCAATCCTCAATCCTCAATATTCAAGACACAACCCTCAGCCATCAATCCTCAATACTCAACCATCAATCCTCAATTCTCAATACTCAATACAATATTCTGAATACTCATGGTTCAATACTCAATCCACAATATTCAATAATCAAGTCTCAATCCTCAATCTTCAATCCTCAATACTCAATTTCAATCCTCAATCCTCAATTCTCAATCCCCAATACTCAATCCTCAATCCTCAGTCCTCAATCCTCAATCCTCAATACTCAATCTGCAATCCTCAATCCTCAATCCTCAATCCTCAATTCTCATTCTTCAATCCTCAATACCCAATCCTCAATCTTCAATCCTCAATCCTCTATCCTCAATTCTCAATCCTCAATCCTCAATCCTCAGACCTCAAACATCAATATTCAACCCTCAGTCCTCGTCCTCTATCCACAACCTTCAATGCTCACTCCTCAATCTTCAATCATCAATATTAAATCTTCAATCCTCAATCCTCAATCCTCAATCCTCAATCCTCAATCCTCAATCCTCATTCCTCAATCTTCAATCCTCAATCCTCATTCCTCAATCCTCTATCCTCAATCTTCAATCCTCAATCCTCAAACCTCAATCTTCAATCCTCAATACTCAATCTGCAATCCTCAATCCTCAAACCTCAATCCTCAATTCTCATACTTCAATCCTCAATACACAATCCTCAATCTTCAATCCTCAATCCTCAATCCTCAATTCTCAACCCTCAATCCTTAATCCTCAGACCTCAAACATCAATATTCAACCCTCAGACCTCGTCCTCAATCCACAACACTCAATCCTCAGTCCTCAATCTTCAATCATCAATAATCAATCTTCAATCCTCAATCATCAATCCTCAATCCTTAATCCTCAATCCTCAATATTCATCACTCAACCCTCAACCATCAATCCTCAATACTCAACCATCAATCCTCAATTCTCAATACTCAATAGAACATCCTGAATCCTTATGGTTCATTACTCAATCCAGAATATTCAATAATCAAATCTCAAACCTCAAGCATTAATTCTCAACACTCAATCCTCAACACTCAGTCCTCTCTCTTCAATCCTACATCCTCAACCCTCAATCCTCAAGCGTCAACCGTCAGTCCTCAATCCTCAATCCTCAATCGTCAGTCTTCAATCCTCAATACTCAATCTTCAATCGTCAATCCTCAAACCTCAATCCTCAATCCTCATTCTTCAATCCTCAATACCCAATCCTCAATCTTCAATCCTCAATACTCAATCCTCAAACCTCAATCCTCAATCCTTAGTCCTCAATCCGCAATCCTCAATCCTCAAACCTCAATCCTCAACCGTCAGTCCTCGTCCTCAATCCTGAAACCTCAATCCTCAATCCTCAATATTCAATCATCAATACTCAATCTTCAATCCTCAATGCTCTATCCTCAATCCTCAATCCTCAATCCTCAATATTCAAGACACAACCCTCAGCCATCAGTCCTCAATACTCAACCATCAATCCTCAATTCTCAATACTCAATAGAATATTCTGAATACTCATGGTTCAATACTCAATCCACAATATTCAATAATCAAATCTCAATCCTCAATCTTCAATCCTCAATACTCAATTTCAATCCTCAATCCTCAATTCTCAATCCCCAATACTCAATCCTCAACCGTCAATCCTCAATCCCCAATCCTCAATCTTCAATCCTCAATCCTCAATCCTCAATCCTCAATCCGCAATCCTCAATCCTCAATCCTCATTACTCAATCTGCAATCCTCAATCCTCAATCCTCAATCCTCATTCGTCAATCCTCAATACCCAATCCTCAATCTTCAATCCTCAATCCTCAATCCTCAATCCTGAATCCTCAATACTCAATCTGCAATCCTCAATCCTCAATCCTCAATCCCCAATCCTCATTCTTCAATCCTCAATACCCAATCCTCAATCTTGAATCCTCTATCCTCAATCCTCAATTCTCAATTCTCAATCCTCAATCCTCAGACCTCAAACATCAATATTCAGCCCTCAGTCCTCGTCCTCTATCCAAAACCATCAATCCTCAATCCTCAACCTTCAATCATCAATATTCAAACTTCAATCCTCAATCCTCAATCCTCAATCCTCAATCCACAATCCTCAATCTTCAATCCTCAATCCTCAATCCTCAATCCTCAATCCTCAATCTTCAATCCTCAACACTCAATCTTCAATCCCCAATCCTCAATTCTCAATCCTCAATCCTCAATCTTCAATCCTCAATACTCAATCTTCTATCCCCAATCCTCAATTCTCATTCCTCAAGCCTCAATGTTCAATCCTCAATACTCAATCTTCAATCCTCAATCCTCAAACCTCAATCCTCAGTCCTCATTCTTCAATCCTCAATACCCAATCCTCAATCTTCAATCCTCAATCCTCAACTCTCAATCCTCAATCCTCAATCCTCAGACCTCACACATCAATACTCAACCCTCAGTCCTCGTCCTAAATCCACAACCCTCAATCCTCAATACTCAATCATCAATCATCAATATTCAATCTTCAGTCCTCAATCCTCAATCCTCAATCCTCAATCCTCAATCCTCAATGTTCAATCCGAAATACCCAATCCTCAATCTTCATTCCTCAATCCTCAATCCTCAATCTTCGATCCTCAATACACAATCTGCAATCCTCAATCCTCAAACCTCAATCCTCAATCCTCATTCCTCAATACCCAATCCTCAATCTTCAATCCTCAATCCTCAATCCTCAATGTTCAATCCGCAATACCCAATCCTCAATCTTCAATCCTCAATCCTCAATCCTCAATTCTCAATCCTCAATCCTCAGTGCTCTGTCCTCAAACCTCAATCCTCTACCCTCAGCCCTCATCCTCCATCCTCAATCCTCAATCATCAATCCTCAATCTTATATCCTCAATATTCAATCTTCAATCCACAATCCTCAATCCTCAATCCTCAATCCTCAATCCTCAGTGATCAATACTCAATCTTCAATACTCAACCCTCAATCCTCAATCCTCAATCCTCAATCCTCAATCCTCAATCCTCAATCCTCAATGCCCATTTCCCAAACCTCAATCCTCAACCCTCAGCCCTCATCCTCAAATCTCAATTCTCAATCCTCAATCATCAATCCTCAATCTTCAGCCCTCAATCCTCAATCCTCAATCCTCAGTACTCAATCCTCAATCCTCAATCCTCAACCCTCAATCCTCATTCCTCAAACCTCAATCCTCAACCCTCAGTTCTCATACTCAATTCTCAATTCTCAATCCTCAATCCTCAATGTTCAACCCGCAATACCCAATCCTCAATCTTCAATCCTCAATCCTCAATCCTCAGTCCTCAATTCTCAATACTCAGTCCTCAATTCTCAGTCCTCAAACCTCAATCCTGAATCCACAATCCTGAATCCTCAATCTTCAGTCCTCAGTCCTCAACAATCAGTCGTCAATTCTCAGTCCTCAATAGAATATCATCAATTCACACATTTCAATACTCAATACTCAATCTGCAATCTTCAAATCTCTATCCACAAACATCAATTCTCATCACTCAACCCTCAACACTCAGTCCCCAAACCTCAATGTTCAATACTCAATCCTCAATCCTCAATTCTCAATCCTCAATAGTCAGTCCTCAGACCTCAAACCTCAATCCTCAATCCTCAATCCTCAATCCTCAATCCTCATTCTTCAATCATCAATACCCAATCCTCAATTTCAATCCTCAATCCTCAATCCTCAATTCTCAATCCTCAATCCTCAATACTCAATCTGCAATCCTCAATCCTCAAGCCTCAATCCTCAACCCTTATTCCTCAATACCCAATCCTCTATCTTCAATCCTCAATCCTCAATCCTCAATTCTCAATCCTCAATCCTTAATCCTCAGACCTCAAACATCAATATTCAACCCTCAGTCCTCGTCCTCAATCCACAACCCTCAATCCTCAATCCTCAATATTCAATCCTCAATACTCAATCTTCAATCCTCAATCCTCAATCCTCAATCCTCATTCTTCAATCCTCAATACCCAATCCTCAATCTTCAATTCTCAATACTCAATCCTCAATTCTCAGTCCTCAATCCTCAATCCCCAGACCTCAAACATCAATACTCAACCCTCAGTCCTCGTCCTCAATCCTCAACCCTCAATCCTCAATCCTCAATCTTCAATCATCAATATTCAATCTTCAGTCCTCAACACTCAATCCTCAATCCTCAATCCTCAATCCTCAATGTTCAATCCGCAATACCCAATCCTCAATCTTCAATCCTCAATCCTCAATCCTCAGTCCTCAATTCTCAATACTCAGTCCTCAATTCTCAGTCCTCAAACCTCAATCCTGAATCCACAATCCTGAATCCTCAATCTTCAGTCCTCAGTCCTCAACAATCAGTCGTCAATTCTCAGTCCTCAATAGAATATCATCAATTCACACATTTCAATACTCAATACTCAATCTGCAATCTTCAAATCTCTATCCACAAACATCAATTCTCATCACTCAACCCTCAACACTCAGTCCCCAATCCTCAATCTTCAATACTCAATCCTCAATCCTCAATTCTCAATCCTCAATAGTCAGTCCTCAGACCTCAAACCTCAATCCTCAACTCTCAGCCCTCATCCTCAATCCTCAATCCTCAGTCTTGAATCCTCAATCCTCAATGCTCAAGCCGCAATCCTCAATCCTCAATCCTCAGTCCTCAAACCTTAATCCTCAACACTCAATTCTCAATCCTCAATCTTCAATCCTCAATCCTCAATCCTCAATCCTCAATCCTCAGTACTCAATCCTCAATCCTCAACCTTCAATACTCAATACTCAATCTTCAATCCTCAATCCTCAATCCTCAATCCTCAATCCTCAATCTTCAATCCACAATCCTCAATCCTCAATCTTCAATCCTCAATACTCAATCTGCAATCCTCAATCCTCAAACCTCAATCCTCAATCCTCAATCTTCAATCCTCAATGCCCAATCCTCAATCTTCAATCCTCAATCCTCAATCCTCAATTCACATCCCTCAATTCTTAATCCTCAGACCTCAAACATCAATATTCAACCCTCAGTCCTCGTCCTCAATCCTCAACCATCAATCCTCATTCCTCAAACCTCAATCCTCAACCCACAGTCCTCATCCTCAATTCTCAATTCTCAATCCTCACTCCTCAATACTCAATCTTCAATCGTCAATACTCAATCTTCAATCCTCAATCCTGAATCCTCAATCCTCAAACCTCAATCCTGAATCCACAATCCTGAATCCTCAATCTTCAGACCTCAGTCCTCATCAATCAGTAGTCAATTCTCAGGCCTCAATAGAATATCATCAATTCACACATTTCAATACTCAATTCTCAATCTGCAATCTTCAAATCTCTATCCACAAACATCAATTCTCATCACTCAACCTTCAACACTCAGTCCCCAATCCTCAAACTTCAATCCTCAATCCTCAATCCTCAATTCTCAATCCTCAATCCTCAAACTTCAATCCCCAATCCTCAATCCTCAATTCTCAATCCTCAATCCTCAATCCTCAGACCTCAAACATCAATATTCAACCCTCAGTCCTCGTCCTCTATCCACAACCTTCAATCCTCAATCCTCAATCTTCAATCATCAATATTCAATCTTCAATCCTCAATCCTCAATCCTCAATCCTCAATCCTCAATCCTCAATCCTCATTCCTCAATCCTCAATCTTCAATCCTCAATACTCAATCTTCAATCCCCAATCCTCAATTCTCAATCCTCAAGCCTCAATGTTCAATCCTCAATACTCAATCTCCAATCCTAGATCCTCAATCCCCAATCTTCAATCCTTAATACTCAATCTTCAATCCTCAATCCCCAGTCATCAATCTTCAATCCTCAATGCTCAATCCTCAATCCTCAATCCTCAGTCCTCAATTCACAATCCTCAATCCTCAAACCTCATTCTTCAACCGTCAGTCCTCGTCCTCAATCCTCAAACCTCAATCCTCAATCCTCAATATTCAATCATCAATACTCAATATTCAATCCTCAATGCTCTATCTTCAATCCTCAATCCTCAATCCTCAATATTCAAGACACAACCCTCAGCCATCAATCCTCAATACTCAACCATCAATCCTCAATTCTCAATACTCAATACAATATTCTGAATACTCATGGTTCAATACTCAAACCACAATATTCAATAATCAAGTCTCAATCCTCAATCCCCAATCCTCAATATTCAACACACAACCCTCAGCCAACATTCCTCAATACTCAACCATCAATCCTCAATTCTCAATACTCAATAGAATATCCTGAATCCGCATGGTTCGGTACTCAAACCACAATATTCAATAATCAAATCTCAATCCTCAATCTTCAATCCTCAATACTCATTTTCAATCCTCAATCCTCAATCTTCAATCCTCAATCCTCAATTATCAATCCTCAATCCTCAATCCTCAACCTTCAATACTCAATACTCAATATTCAATCCTCAATCCTCAATCCTCAATCCTCAATCCACAATCCTCAATCCTCAATCCTCAATCCTCAATCCTCAATCCTCAATACTCAATCTGCAATCCTCAATACTCAATCCTCAATCCTCAATCTTCAATCATCAATATTCAATCTTCAATCCCCAACCCTCAATCCTCAATCCTCAATCCTCAATCCTCAACCTTCAATCCTCAATACTCAATATTCAATCCTCAATCCTCAATCCTCAATACGCAATCTCCAATCCTAGATCCTCAATCCCCAATCTTCAATCCTTAATACTCAATCTTCAATCCTCAATCCCCAGTCATCAATCTTCAATCCTCAATGCTCAATCCTCAATCCTCAATCCTCAGTCCTCAATCCACAATCCTCAATCCCCAAACCTCAATCTTCAACCGTCAGTCCTCGTCCTCAATCCTCAAACCTCAATCCTCAATCCTCAATATTCAATCATCAATACTCAATATTCAATCCTCAATGCTCTATCCTCAATCCTCAATCCTCAATCCTCAATATTCAAGACACAACCCTCAGCCATCAATCCTCAATACTCAACCATCAATCCTCAAGTCTCAATACTCGATACAATATTCTGAATACTCATGGTTCAATACTCAAACCACAATATTCAATAATCAAGTCTCAATCCTCAATCATCAATCCTCAATACTCAATTTCAATCCCCAATCCTCAATTCTCAATCCCCAATACTCAATCCTCAATCGTCAATCCTCAATCCCCAATCCTCAATCTTCAATCCTCAACCTCAATCCTCAATCCTCAATTCTCATTCTTCAATCCTCAATCCTCAATCCTCAATCCTCAATCCTCAATACTCAATCCTCAATTCTCAGTCCTCAAACCTCAATCCTGTATCCACAATCCTGAATCCTCAACCTTCAGCCCTCAGTCCTCAACAATCATTCGTCAGTTCTCAATCCTCAATACAATATCGTCAATTCACACCTTTCAATACTCAATACACAGTCTGCAATCTTAAAATCTCTATCCACAAACTTCAATTCTCATCACTCAACCCTCAACACTCAGTCCCCCATCCTCAATCTTCAATCCTCAATACTCAATCTTCAATCCTCAATCCTCAATCCTCAATCCTCAATCCACAATCCTCAATCCTCAATCCTCAATCCTCAATCCTCAATACTCAATCTGCAATCCTCAAGCGTCAATCCTCAATCCTCAATGCTCATTCTTCAATCCTCAATACCCAATCCTCAATCTTCAATCCTGAATACTCAATCTTCACTCCTCAATCCTCAATCCTCAATCCTCGATCCTCAACCCTCAATCCTCAATCCTCAATCCTCAATCCTCAATACTCAATCTGCAATCCTCAATCCTCAATCCTCAATCCTCAATCCTCAATCCTCAATTCTCAATCCTCAATCCTCAATCCTCAGACCGCAAACATCAATATTCAACCCTCAGTCCTCGTCCTCTATCCACAACCATCAATCCTCAATCCTCAATCTTCAATCATCAATATTCAATCTTCAATCCTCAATTCCCAATCCTCAACCCTCAATACTCAATACTCAATCTTCAATACTCAATCTTCAATCTTCAATCCTCAATCCTCAATCCTCAATCCTCGATCCTCAATCCTCAAACCTCAATCCTCAATCCTCAATATTCAATCATCAATACTCAATCTTCAATCCTCAATCCTCAATCCTCAATCCTCAATCCCCAATCCTCAATATTCAGCACACAACCCTCAGCCAACAATCCTCAATACTCAACCATCAATCCTCAATTCTCAATACTCAATAGAATATCCTGAATTCGCATGGTTCGATACTCAATCCACAATATTCAATAATCAAATCTCAATCCTCAATCTTCAATCCTCAATACTCAATTTCAATCCTCAATCCTCAATCTTCAATCCTCAATCCTCAATTGTCAATCCTCAATCCTCAATCCTCAATCCTCAACCTTCAATCCTCAATACTCAACCTTCAATCCTCAATCCTCAATCCTCAATCCTCAATCCTCAATCCTCAATCCTCAATCCTCAATCCTCAATACTCAATCTGCAATCCTCAATCCTCAATCCTCAATCCTCAATGCTCATTCTTCAATCCTCAATACCCAATCCTCAATCTTCAAACCTCAATCCTCAATCCTCAATTCTCAATCCTCGATCCTCAATCCTCATTCCCCAACCCTCAATCCTCATCCCTCAAACCTCAATCCTCAACCCTCAGTCCTCATACTCAATTCTCAATTCTCAATCCTCAATCCTCAATACTCAATCTTCAATCCTCAATAATCAATCTCCAATCCTCAATCCTCAATCCTCGATCCTCAGTCCTCAGGCGTCAATACTCAATCTTCAATACTCAATCCTCAATCCTCAATCCTCAATCCTCAATCCTCAATCCTCAATCCTCAACCCTCAATCCTCATTCCTCAAACCTCAGTCCTCAACCCTCAGTCCTCATACTCAATTCTCAATTCTCTATCCTTAATCCTCAATCCTCAATCTTCAATCCTCAATAATCAATCTCCAATCCTAGATCCTCAATCCCCAATCTTCAATCCTTAATACTCAATCTTCAATCCTCAATCCCCAGTCATCAATCTTCAATCCTCAATGCACAATCCTCAATCCTCAATCCTCAGTCTTCAATCCACAATCCTCAATCCAAAAAACCTCAAGCTTCAACCGTCAGTCCTCGTCCTCAATTCTCAATCCTCAATCCTCTATCCTCAATATTCAATCATCAATACTCAATCTTCAATCCTCAATGCTCGATCCTCAATCCTCAATCCGCAATCCTCAATATTCAAGACACAACCCTCAGCCATCAATCCTCAATACTCAACCATCAATCCTCAATTCTCAATACTCAATACAATATTCTGAATCCGCATGGTTCGGTACTCAAACCACAATATTCAATAATCAAATCTCAATCCTCAATCTTCAATCCTCAATACTCAATTTCAATCCTCAATCCTCAATCTTCAATCCTCAATCCTCAGTTATCAATCCTCAATCCTCAATCCTCAACCTTCAATCCTCAATACTCAATATTCAATCCTCAATCCTCAATCCTCAATCCTCAATCCACAATCCTCAATCCTCAATCCTCAATCCTCAATCCTCAATCCTCAATACTGAATCTGCAATACTCAATACTCAATCCTCAATCCTCAATCTTCAATCATCAATATTCAATCTTCAATCCCCAACCCTCAATCCTCAATCCTCAATCCTCAATGCTCAACCTTCAATCCTCAATACTCAATATTCAATCCTCAATCCTCAATCCTCAATCCTCAATGCACAATCCTCAATCCTCAATCCTCAATCCTCAATCCTCAATACTCAATCTGCAATCCTCAATACTCAATCCTCAATCCTCAATCTTCAATCATCAATATTCAATCTTCAATCCCCAACCCTCAATCCTCAATCCTCAATCCTCAATCCTCAATTCTCAATTCTCAATGCTCAATCCTCAATCCTCAATCTTCAATCCTCAATAATCAATCTCCAAGCCTAGATCCTCAATCCCCAATCTTCAATCCTTAATACTCAATCTTCAATCCTCAATCGACAGTTATCAATCTTCAAACCTCAATGCTCAATCCTCAATCTTCAATCCTCAGACTTCAATCCACAATCCTCAATCCTCAAACCTCAATCTTCAACCGTCAGTCCTCGTCCTCAATCCTCAAACCTCAATCCTCAATCCTCAATATTCAATCATCAATACTCAATCTTCAATCCTCAATGCTCTATCCTCAATCCTCAATCCTCAATCCTCAATATTCAAGACACAACCCTCAGCCATCAATCCTCAATACTCAACCATCAATCCTCAATTCTCAATACTCAATACAATATTCTGAATACTCATGGTTCAATACTCAATCCACAATATTCAATAATCAAGTCTCAATCCTCAATCTTCAATCCTCAATACTCAATTTCAATCCTCAATCCTCAATACTCAATCCCCAATACTCAATCCTCAATCGTCAATCCTCAATCCCCAATCGTCAATCTTCAATCCTCAACCTCAATCCTCAATCCTCAATCATCAATCATCAATCTTCAATCATCAATACTCAATCTTCAATCCTCAATGCTCTATCCTCAATCCTCAATCCTCAATCCTCAATATTCAAGACACAACCCTCAGCCATCAATCCTCAATACTCAACCATCAATCCTCAATTCTCAATACTCAATACAATATTCTGAATACTCATGGTTCAATACTCAATCCACAATATTCAATAATCAAGTCTCAATCCTCAATCTTCAATCCTCAATACTCAATTTCAATCCTCAATCCTCAATTCTCAATCCCCAATACTCAATCCTCAATCCTCAGTCCTCAATCCTCAATCCTCAATACTCAATCTGCAATCCTCAATCCTCAATCCTCAATCCTCAATTCTCATTCTTCAATCCTCAATACCCAATCCTCAATCTTCAATCCTCAATCCTCTATCCTCAATTCTCAATCCTCAATCCTCAATCCTCAGACCTCAAACATCAATATTCAACCCTCAGTCCTCGTCCTCTATCCACAACCTTCAATGCTCACTCCTCAATCTTCAATCATCAATATTAAATCTTCAATCCTCAATCCTCAATCCTCAATCCTCAATCCTCAATCCTCAATCCTCATTCCTCAATCTTCAATCCTCAATCCTCATTCCTCAATCCTCTATCCTCAATCTTCAATCCTCAATCCTCAAACCTCAATCTTCAATCCTCAATACTCAATCTGCAATCCTCAATCCTCAAACCTCAATCCTCAATTCTCATACTTCAATCCTCAATACACAATCCTCAATCTTCAATCCTCAATCCTCAATCCTCAATTCTCAACCCTCAATCCTTAATCCTCAGACCTCAAACATCAATATTCAACCCTCAGACCTCGTCCTCAATCCACAACACTCAATCCTCAGTCCTCAATCTTCAATCATCAATAATCAATCTTCAATCCTCAATCATCAATCCTCAATCCTTAATCCTCAATCCTCAATATTCATCACTCAACCCTCAACCATCAATCCTCAATACTCAACCATCAATCCTCAATTCTCAATACTCAATAGAACATCCTGAATCCTTATGGTTCATTACTCAATCCAGAATATTCAATAATCAAATCTCAAACCTCAAGCATTAATTCTCAACACTCAATCCTCAACACTCAGTCCTCTCTCTTCAATCCTACATCCTCAACCCTCAATCCTCAAGCGTCAACCGTCAGTCCTCAATCCTCAATCCTCAATCGTCAGTCTTCAATCCTCAATACTCAATCTTCAATCGTCAATCCTCAAACCTCAATCCTCAATCCTCATTCTTCAATCCTCAATACCCAATCCTCAATCTTCAATCCTCAATACTCAATCCTCAAACCTCAATCCTCAATCCTTAGTCCTCAATCCGCAATCCTCAATCCTCAAACCTCAATCCTCAACCGTCAGTCCTCGTCCTCAATCCTGAAACCTCAATCCTCAATCCTCAATATTCAATCATCAATACTCAATCTTCAATCCTCAATGCTCTATCCTCAATCCTCAATCCTCAATCCTCAATATTCAAGACACAACCCTCAGCCATCAGTCCTCAATACTCAACCATCAATCCTCAATTCTCAATACTCAATAGAATATTCTGAATACTCATGGTTCAATACTCAATCCACAATATTCAATAATCAAATCTCAATCCTCAATCTTCAATCCTCAATACTCAATTTCAATCCTCAATCCTCAATTCTCAATCCCCAATACTCAATCCTCAACCGTCAATCCTCAATCCCCAATCCTCAATCTTCAATCCTCAATCCTCAATCCTCAATCCTCAATCCGCAATCCTCAATCCTCAATCCTCATTACTCAATCTGCAATCCTCAATCCTCAATCCTCAATCCTCATTCGTCAATCCTCAATACCCAATCCTCAATCTTCAATCCTCAATCCTCAATCCTCAATCCTGAATCCTCAATACTCAATCTGCAATCCTCAATCCTCAATCCTCAATCCCCAATCCTCATTCTTCAATCCTCAATACCCAATCCTCAATCTTGAATCCTCTATCCTCAATCCTCAATTCTCAATTCTCAATCCTCAATCCTCAGACCTCAAACATCAATATTCAGCCCTCAGTCCTCGTCCTCTATCCAAAACCATCAATCCTCAATCCTCAACCTTCAATCATCAATATTCAAACTTCAATCCTCAATCCTCAATCCTCAATCCTCAATCCACAATCCTCAATCTTCAATCCTCAATCCTCAATCCTCAATCCTCAATCCTCAATCTTCAATCCTCAACACTCAATCTTCAATCCCCAATCCTCAATTCTCAATCCTCAATCCTCAATCTTCAATCCTCAATACTCAATCTTCTATCCCCAATCCTCAATTCTCATTCCTCAAGCCTCAATGTTCAATCCTCAATACTCAATCTTCAATCCTCAATCCTCAAACCTCAATCCTCAGTCCTCATTCTTCAATCCTCAATACCCAATCCTCAATCTTCAATCCTCAATCCTCAACTCTCAATCCTCAATCCTCAATCCTCAGACCTCACACATCAATACTCAACCCTCAGTCCTCGTCCTAAATCCACAACCCTCAATCCTCAATACTCAATCATCAATCATCAATATTCAATCTTCAGTCCTCAATCCTCAATCCTCAATCCTCAATCCTCAATCCTCAATGTTCAATCCGAAATACCCAATCCTCAATCTTCATTCCTCAATCCTCAATCCTCAATCTTCGATCCTCAATACACAATCTGCAATCCTCAATCCTCAAACCTCAATCCTCAATCCTCATTCCTCAATACCCAATCCTCAATCTTCAATCCTCAATCCTCAATCCTCAATGTTCAATCCGCAATACCCAATCCTCAATCTTCAATCCTCAATCCTCAATCCTCAATTCTCAATCCTCAATCCTCAGTGCTCTGTCCTCAAACCTCAATCCTCTACCCTCAGCCCTCATCCTCCATCCTCAATCCTCAATCATCAATCCTCAATCTTATATCCTCAATATTCAATCTTCAATCCACAATCCTCAATCCTCAATCCTCAATCCTCAATCCTCAGTGATCAATACTCAATCTTCAATACTCAACCCTCAATCCTCAATCCTCAATCCTCAATCCTCAATCCTCAATCCTCAATCCTCAATGCCCATTTCCCAAACCTCAATCCTCAACCCTCAGCCCTCATCCTCAAATCTCAATTCTCAATCCTCAATCATCAATCCTCAATCTTCAGCCCTCAATCCTCAATCCTCAATCCTCAGTACTCAATCCTCAATCCTCAATCCTCAACCCTCAATCCTCATTCCTCAAACCTCAATCCTCAACCCTCAGTTCTCATACTCAATTCTCAATTCTCAATCCTCAATCCTCAATGTTCAACCCGCAATACCCAATCCTCAATCTTCAATCCTCAATCCTCAATCCTCAGTCCTCAATTCTCAATACTCAGTCCTCAATTCTCAGTCCTCAAACCTCAATCCTGAATCCACAATCCTGAATCCTCAATCTTCAGTCCTCAGTCCTCAACAATCAGTCGTCAATTCTCAGTCCTCAATAGAATATCATCAATTCACACATTTCAATACTCAATACTCAATCTGCAATCTTCAAATCTCTATCCACAAACATCAATTCTCATCACTCAACCCTCAACACTCAGTCCCCAAACCTCAATGTTCAATACTCAATCCTCAATCCTCAATTCTCAATCCTCAATAGTCAGTCCTCAGACCTCAAACCTCAATCCTCAATCCTCAATCCTCAATCCTCAATCCTCATTCTTCAATCATCAATACCCAATCCTCAATTTCAATCCTCAATCCTCAATCCTCAATTCTCAATCCTCAATCCTCAATACTCAATCTGCAATCCTCAATCCTCAAGCCTCAATCCTCAACCCTTATTCCTCAATACCCAATCCTCTATCTTCAATCCTCAATCCTCAATCCTCAATTCTCAATCCTCAATCCTTAATCCTCAGACCTCAAACATCAATATTCAACCCTCAGTCCTCGTCCTCAATCCACAACCCTCAATCCTCAATCCTCAATATTCAATCCTCAATACTCAATCTTCAATCCTCAATCCTCAATCCTCAATCCTCATTCTTCAATCCTCAATACCCAATCCTCAATCTTCAATTCTCAATACTCAATCCTCAATTCTCAGTCCTCAATCCTCAATCCCCAGACCTCAAACATCAATACTCAACCCTCAGTCCTCGTCCTCAATCCTCAACCCTCAATCCTCAATCCTCAATCTTCAATCATCAATATTCAATCTTCAGTCCTCAACACTCAATCCTCAATCCTCAATCCTCAATCCTCAATGTTCAATCCGCAATACCCAATCCTCAATCTTCAATCCTCAATCCTCAATCCTCAGTCCTCAATTCTCAATACTCAGTCCTCAATTCTCAGTCCTCAAACCTCAATCCTGAATCCACAATCCTGAATCCTCAATCTTCAGTCCTCAGTCCTCAACAATCAGTCGTCAATTCTCAGTCCTCAATAGAATATCATCAATTCACACATTTCAATACTCAATACTCAATCTGCAATCTTCAAATCTCTATCCACAAACATCAATTCTCATCACTCAACCCTCAACACTCAGTCCCCAATCCTCAATCTTCAATACTCAATCCTCAATCCTCAATTCTCAATCCTCAATAGTCAGTCCTCAGACCTCAAACCTCAATCCTCAACTCTCAGCCCTCATCCTCAATCCTCAATCCTCAGTCTTGAATCCTCAATCCTCAATGCTCAAGCCGCAATCCTCAATCCTCAATCCTCAGTCCTCAAACCTTAATCCTCAACACTCAATTCTCAATCCTCAATCTTCAATCCTCAATCCTCAATCCTCAATCCTCAATCCTCAGTACTCAATCCTCAATCCTCAACCTTCAATACTCAATACTCAATCTTCAATCCTCAATCCTCAATCCTCAATCCTCAATCCTCAATCTTCAATCCACAATCCTCAATCCTCAATCTTCAATCCTCAATACTCAATCTGCAATCCTCAATCCTCAAACCTCAATCCTCAATCCTCAATCTTCAATCCTCAATGCCCAATCCTCAATCTTCAATCCTCAATCCTCAATCCTCAATTCACATCCCTCAATTCTTAATCCTCAGACCTCAAACATCAATATTCAACCCTCAGTCCTCGTCCTCAATCCTCAACCATCAATCCTCATTCCTCAAACCTCAATCCTCAACCCACAGTCCTCATCCTCAATTCTCAATTCTCAATCCTCACTCCTCAATACTCAATCTTCAATCGTCAATACTCAATCTTCAATCCTCAATCCTGAATCCTCAATCCTCAAACCTCAATCCTGAATCCACAATCCTGAATCCTCAATCTTCAGACCTCAGTCCTCATCAATCAGTAGTCAATTCTCAGGCCTCAATAGAATATCATCAATTCACACATTTCAATACTCAATTCTCAATCTGCAATCTTCAAATCTCTATCCACAAACATCAATTCTCATCACTCAACCTTCAACACTCAGTCCCCAATCCTCAAACTTCAATCCTCAATCCTCAATCCTCAATTCTCAATCCTCAATCCTCAAACTTCAATCCCCAATCCTCAATCCTCAATTCTCAATCCTCAATCCTCAATCCTCAGACCTCAAACATCAATATTCAACCCTCAGTCCTCGTCCTCTATCCACAACCTTCAATCCTCAATCCTCAATCTTCAATCATCAATATTCAATCTTCAATCCTCAATCCTCAATCCTCAATCCTCAATCCTCAATCCTCAATCCTCATTCCTCAATCCTCAATCTTCAATCCTCAATACTCAATCTTCAATCCCCAATCCTCAATTCTCAATCCTCAAGCCTCAATGTTCAATCCTCAATACTCAATCTCCAATCCTAGATCCTCAATCCCCAATCTTCAATCCTTAATACTCAATCTTCAATCCTCAATCCCCAGTCATCAATCTTCAATCCTCAATGCTCAATCCTCAATCCTCAATCCTCAGTCCTCAATTCACAATCCTCAATCCTCAAACCTCATTCTTCAACCGTCAGTCCTCGTCCTCAATCCTCAAACCTCAATCCTCAATCCTCAATATTCAATCATCAATACTCAATATTCAATCCTCAATGCTCTATCTTCAATCCTCAATCCTCAATCCTCAATATTCAAGACACAACCCTCAGCCATCAATCCTCAATACTCAACCATCAATCCTCAATTCTCAATACTCAATACAATATTCTGAATACTCATGGTTCAATACTCAAACCACAATATTCAATAATCAAGTCTCAATCCTCAATCCCCAATCCTCAATATTCAACACACAACCCTCAGCCAACATTCCTCAATACTCAACCATCAATCCTCAATTCTCAATACTCAATAGAATATCCTGAATCCGCATGGTTCGGTACTCAAACCACAATATTCAATAATCAAATCTCAATCCTCAATCTTCAATCCTCAATACTCATTTTCAATCCTCAATCCTCAATCTTCAATCCTCAATCCTCAATTATCAATCCTCAATCCTCAATCCTCAACCTTCAATACTCAATACTCAATATTCAATCCTCAATCCTCAATCCTCAATCCTCAATCCACAATCCTCAATCCTCAATCCTCAATCCTCAATCCTCAATCCTCAATACTCAATCTGCAATCCTCAATACTCAATCCTCAATCCTCAATCTTCAATCATCAATATTCAATCTTCAATCCCCAACCCTCAATCCTCAATCCTCAATCCTCAATCCTCAACCTTCAATCCTCAATACTCAATATTCAATCCTCAATCCTCAATCCTCAATACGCAATCTCCAATCCTAGATCCTCAATCCCCAATCTTCAATCCTTAATACTCAATCTTCAATCCTCAATCCCCAGTCATCAATCTTCAATCCTCAATGCTCAATCCTCAATCCTCAATCCTCAGTCCTCAATCCACAATCCTCAATCCCCAAACCTCAATCTTCAACCGTCAGTCCTCGTCCTCAATCCTCAAACCTCAATCCTCAATCCTCAATATTCAATCATCAATACTCAATATTCAATCCTCAATGCTCTATCCTCAATCCTCAATCCTCAATCCTCAATATTCAAGACACAACCCTCAGCCATCAATCCTCAATACTCAACCATCAATCCTCAAGTCTCAATACTCGATACAATATTCTGAATACTCATGGTTCAATACTCAAACCACAATATTCAATAATCAAGTCTCAATCCTCAATCATCAATCCTCAATACTCAATTTCAATCCCCAATCCTCAATTCTCAATCCCCAATACTCAATCCTCAATCGTCAATCCTCAATCCCCAATCCTCAATCTTCAATCCTCAACCTCAATCCTCAATCCTCAATCCTCAATCCTCAATCTTCAATCATCAATACTCAATCTTCAATCCTCAATGCTCTATCCTCAATCCTCAATCCTCAATCCTCAATATTCAAGACACAACCCTCAGCCATCAATCCTCAATACTCAACCATCAATCCTCAATTCTCAATACTCAATACAATATTCTGAATACTCATGGTTCAATACTCAATCCACAATATTCAATAATCAAGTCTCAATCCTCAATCTTCAATCCTCAATACTCAATTTCAATCCTCAATCCTCAATTCTCAATCCCCAATACTCAATCCTCAATCCTCAATCCTCAATCCTCAATACTCAATCTGCAATCCTCAATCCTCAATCCTCAATCCTCAATTCTCATTCTTCAATCCTCAATACCCAATCCTCAATCTTCAATCCTCAATCCTCAATCCTCAATTCTCAATCCTCAATCCTCAATCCTCAGACCTCAAACATCAATATTCAACCCTCAGTCCTCGTCCTCTATCCACAACCTTCAATGCTCAATCCTCAATCTTCAATCATCAATATTCAATCTTCAATCCTCAATCCTCAATCCTCAATTCTCAATCCTCAATCCTCAATCCTCATTCCTCAATCCTCAATCTTCAATCCTCAATACACAATCTTCAATCCCCAATCCTCAATTCTCAATCCTCAAGCCTCAATGATCAATCCTCAATACTCAATCTTCAATCCTCAATCCTCAATCCTCAATCCTCGATCCTCATTCTTCAATCCTCAATACACAATCCTCAATCTTCAATCCTCAATCCTCAACTCTCAGTCCTCAATCCTCAATCCTCAGACCTCACACATCAATACTTAACCCTCAGTCCTCGTCCTCAATCCACAACCCTCAATCCTCAAACCTCAATCCTCAACCGTCAGTCCTCGTCCTCAATCCTCAAACCTCAATCCTCAATCCTCAATATTCAATCATCAATACTCAATCTTCAATCCTCAGTGCTCTATCCTCAATCCTCAATCCTCAATCCTCAATATTCAAGACACAACCCTCAGCCACCAATCCTCAATACTCAACCATCAATCCTCAATTCTCAATACTCAATACAATATTCTGAATACTCATGGTTCAATACTCAATCCACAATATTCAATAATCAAGTCTCAATCCTCAACCTTCAATCCTCAATACTCAATTTCAATCCTCAATCCTCAATTCTCAATCCTCAATCCTCAATCCTCAACCTTCAATGCTCAGTACTCAATCTTCAATCCTCAATCCTCAATCCTCAATCCTCTATCCTCAATCTTCAATCCTCAATTCTCAAACCTCAATCTTCAATCCTCAATCTTCAATCCTCAATCCTCAATGTTCAATCCTCAATACGCAATCTCCAATCCTAGATCCTCAATCCCCAATCTTCAATCCTTAATACTCAATCTTCAATCCTCAATCCCCAGTCATCAATCTTCAATCCTCAATGCTCAATCCTCAATCCTCAATCCTCAGTCCTCAATCCACAATCCTCAATCCCCAAACCTCAATCTTCAACCGTCAGTCCTCGTCCTCAATCCTCAAACCTCAATCCTCAATCCTCAATATTCAATCATCAATTCTCAATATTCAATCCTCAATGCTCTATCCTCAATCCTCAATCCTCAATCCGCAATATTCAAGACACAACCCTCAGCCATCAATCCTCAATACTCAACCATCAATCCTCAAGTCTCAATACTCGATACAATATTCTGAATACTCATGGTTCAATACTCAAACCACAATATTCAATAATCAAGTCTCAATCCTCAATCATCAATCCTCAATACTCAATTTCAATCCCCAATCCTCAATTCTCAATCCCCAATACTCAATCCTCAATCGTCAATCCTCAATCCCCAATCCTCAATCTTCAATCCTCAACCTCAATCCTCAATCCTCAATCCTCAATCCTCAATATTCAATCATCAATACTCAATCTTCAATCCTCAATGCTCTATCCTCAATCCTCAATCCTCAATCCTCAATATTCAAGACACAACCCTCAGCCATCAATCCTCAATACTCAACCATCAATCCTCAATTCTCAATACTCAATACAATATTCTGAATACTCATGGTTCAATACTCAATCCACAATATTCAATAATCAAGTCTCAATCCTCAATCTTCAATCCTCAATACTCAATTTCAATCCTCAATCCTCAATTCTCAATCCCCAATACTCAATCCTCAATCCTCAATCCTCAATCCTCGATACTCAATCTGCAATCCTCAATCCTCAATCCTCAATCCTCAATTCTCATTCTTCAATCCTCAATACCCAATCCTCAATCTTCAATCCTCAATCCTCAATCCTCAATTCTCAATCCTCAATCCTCAATCCTCAGACCTCAAACATCAATATTCAACCCTCAGTCCTCGTCCTCTATCCACAACCTTCAATGCTCAATCCTCAATCTTCAATCATCAATATTCAATCTTCAATCCTCAATCCTCAATCCTCAATTCTCAATCCTCAATCCTCAATCCTCATTCCTCAATCCTCAATCTTCAATCCTCAATACACAATCTTCAATCCCCAATCCTCAATTCTCAATCCTCAAGCCTCAATGATCAATCCTCAATACTCAATCTTCAATCCTCAATCCTCAATCCTCAATCCTCGATCCTCATTCTTCAATCCTCAATACCCAATCCTCAATCTTCAATCCTCAATCCTCAACTCTCAGTCCTCAATCCTCAATCCTCAGACCTCACACATCAATACTTAACCCTCAGTCCTCGTCCTCAATCCACAACCCTCAATCCTCAAACCTCAATCCTCAACCGTCAGTCCTCGTCCTCAATCCTCAAACCTCAATCCTCAATCCTCAATATTCAATCATCAATACTCAATCTTCAATCCTCAGTGCTCTATCCTCAATCCTCAATCCTCAATCCTCAATATTCAAGACACAACCCTCAGCCACCAATCCTCAATACTCAACCATCAATCCTCAATTCTCAATACTCAATACAATATTCTGAATACTCATGGTTCAATACTCAATACACAATATTCAATAATCAAGTCTCAATCCTCAACCTTCAATCCTCAATACTCAATTTCAATCCTCAATCCTCAATTCTCAATCCCCAATACTCAATCCTCAATCTTCAACCCTCAATACTCAATCTTCAATTCTCAATCTTCAATCCTCAATCCTCAATCCTCAACCTTCAATGCTCAGTACTCAATCTTCAATCCTCAATCCTCAATCCTCAATCCTCTATCCTCAATCTTCAATCCTCAATTCTCAAACCTCAATCTTCAATCCTCAATACTCAATCTGCAATCCTCAATCCTCAAACCTCAATCCTCAATCCTCATACTATAATCCTCAATACACAATCCTCAATCTTCAATCCTCAATCCTCAATCCTCAATTCTCAACCCTCAATCCTTAATCCCCAGACCTCAAACATCAATATTCAACCCTCAGTCCTCGTCCTCAATCCACAACACTCAATCCTCAGTCCTCAATCCTCAATCTTCAATCCCCAATACTCAATCTTCAATCCCCAATCCTCAATTCTCAATCCTCAAGCCTCAATGTTCAATCCTCAATACTCAATCTTCAATCCTCAATCCTCAATCCTCAATCCTCAATCCTCATTCTTCAATCCTCAATACCCAATCCTCAATCTTCAATCCTCAATCCTCAATGTTCAATCCTCAATACGCAATCTCCAATCCTAGATCCTCAATCCCCAATCTTCAATCCTTAATACTCAATCTTCAATCCTCAATCCCCAGTCATCAATCTTCAATCCTCAATGCTCAATCCTCAATCCTCAATCCTCAGTCCTCAATCCACAATCCTCAATCCCCAAACCTCAATCTTCAACCGTCAGTCCTCGTCCTCAATCCTCAAACCTCAATCCTCAATCCTCAATATTCAATCATCAATACTCAATATTCAATCCTCAATGCTCTATCCTCAATCCTCAATCCTCAATCCTCAATATTCAAGACACAACCCTCAGCCATCAATCCTCAATACTCAACCATCAATCCTCAAGTCTCAATACTCGATACAATATTCTGAATACTCATGGTTCAATACTCAAACCACAATATTCAATAATCAAGTCTCAATCCTCAATCATCAATCCTCAATACTCAATTTCAATCCCCAATCCTCAATTCTCAATCCCCAATACTCAATCCTCAATCGTCAATCCTCAATCCCCAATCCTCAATCTTCAATCCTCAACCTCAATCCTCAATCCTCAATCCTCAATCCTCAATCTTCAATCATCAATACTCAATCTTCAATCCTCAATGCTCTATCCTCAATCCTCAATCCTCAATCCTCAATATTCAAGACACAACCCTCAGCCATCAATCCTCAATACTCAACCATCAATCCTCAATTCTCAATACTCAATACAATATTCTGAATACTCATGGTTCAATACTCAATCCACAATATTCAATAATCAAGTCTCAATCCTCAATCTTCAATCCTCAATACTCAATTTCAATCCTCAATCCTCAATTCTCAATCCCCAATACTCAATCCTCAATCCTCAATCCTCAATCCTGAATTCTCAATCTTCAATCCTCAATACTCAATCTTCAATCCCCAATCCTCAATCCTCAATCCTCAATCCTCATTCATCAAACCTCAATCCTCAACCATCAGTCCTCATCCTCAATTCTCAATCCTCAATCCTCAATCCTCTGTCCTCAATCTTCAATCCTCAATAATCGATCTCCAATCATAGATCCTCAATCCCCAATCTTCAATCCTTAGTCCTCAATCCTCAATCCTCAATCCTCAATCCTCAATATTCAATCCTCAATCCTCGATCCTCATTCCTCAGTCGTCAATCCTCAATCCTCAATCCTCAATCCTCAATCTTCAATCCTCAATACTCAATTTCAATCCTCAATCCTCAATCTTCAATCCTCAATCCTCAATTGTCAATCCTCAATCCTCAATCCTCAATCCTCAACCTTCAATCCTCAATACTCAACCTTCAATCCTCAATCCTCAATCCTCAATCCTCAATCCTCAATCCTCAATCCTCAATCCTCAATCCTCAATACTCAATCTGCAATCCTCAATCCTCAATCCTCAATCCTCAATGCTCATTCTTCAATCCTCAATACCCAATCCTCAATCTTCAAACCTCAATCCTCAATCCTCAATTCTCAATCCTCGATCCTCAATCCTCATTCCCCAACCCTCAATCCTCATCCCTCAAACCTCAATCCTCAACCCTCAGTCCTCATACTCAATTCTCAATTCTCAATCCTCAATCCTCAATACTCAATCTTCAATCCTCAATAATCAATCTCCAATCCTCAATCCTCAATCCTCGATCCTCAGTCCTCAGGCGTCAATACTCAATCTTCAATACTCAATCCTCAATCCTCAATCCTCAATCCTCAATCCTCAATCCTCAATCCTCAACCCTCAATCCTCATTCCTCAAACCTCAGTCCTCAACCCTCAGTCCTCATACTCAATTCTCAATTCTCTATCCTTAATCCTCAATCCTCAATCTTCAATCCTCAATAATCAATCTCCAATCCTAGATCCTCAATCCCCAATCTTCAATCCTTAATACTCAATCTTCAATCCTCAATCCCCAGTCATCAATCTTCAATCCTCAATGCACAATCCTCAATCCTCAATCCTCAGTCTTCAATCCACAATCCTCAATCCAAAAAACCTCAATCTTCAACCGTCAGTCCTCGTCCTCAATTCTCAATCCTCAATCCTCTATCCTCAATATTCAATCATCAATACTCAATCTTCAATCCTCAATGCTCGATCCTCAATCCTCAATCCGCAATCCTCAATATTCAAGACACAACCCTCAGCCATCAATCCTCAATACTCAACCATCAATCCTCAATTCTCAATACTCAATACAATATTCTGAATCCGCATGGTTCGGTACTCAAACCACAATATTCAATAATCAAATCTCAATCCTCAATCTTCAATCCTCAATACTCACAATTCTCAATGCTCAATAGAATATCCTGAATTCGCATGGTTCGATACTCAATCCACAATATTCAATAATCAAATCTCAATCCTCAATCTTCAATCCTCAATACTCAATTTCAATCCTCAATCCTCAATCTTCAATCCTCAATCCTCAATTGTCAATCCTCAATCCTCAATCCTCAATCCTCAACCTTCAATCCTCAATACTCAACCTTCAATCCTCAATCCTCAATCCTCAATCCTCAATCCTCAATCCTCAATCCTCAATCCTCAATACTCAATCTGCAATCCTCAATCCTCAATCCTCAATCCTCAATGCTCATTCTTCAATCCTCAATACCCAATCCTCAATCTTCAAACCTCAATCCTCAATCCTCAATTCTCAATCCTCAATCCTCAATCCTCATTCCCCAACCCTCAATCCTCATCCCTGAAACCTCAATCCTCAACCCTCAGTCCTCATACTCAATTCTCAATTCTCAATCCTCAATCCTGAATCCTCAATCTTCAATCTTCAATAATCAATCTCCAATCCTCAATCCTCAATCCTCGATCCTCAGTCCTCAGGCATCAATACTCAATCTTCAATACTCAATCCTCAGTCCTCAATCCTCAATCCTCAATCCTCAACCCTCAATCCTCATTCCTCAAACCTCAGGCCTCAACCCTCACTCCTCATCCTCAATTCTCAATTCTCAATCCTCAATCCTCAATCCTCAATCTTCAATCCTCAATAATCAATCTCCAATCCTAGATCCTCGATCCCCAATCTTCAATACTTAATACTCAATCTTCAATCCTCAATCCCCAGTCATCAATCTTCAATCCTCAATGCTAAATCCTCAATCCTCAATCCTCAGTCTTCAATCCACAGTCCTCAATCCTCAAACCTCAATCTTCAACCGTCAGTCCTCGTCCTCAATCCTCAAACCTCAAACCTCAATCCTCAATATTCAATCATCAATACTCAATCTTCAATCCTCAATGCTCTATCCTCAATCCTCAATCCTCAATCCTCACTATTCAAGACACAACCCTCAGCCATCAATCCTCAATGCTCAACCATCAATCCTCAATTCTCAATACTCAATACAATATTCTGAATACTCATGGTTCAATACTCAATCCACAATATTCAATAATCAAGTCTCAATCCTCAACCTTCAGTCCTCAATACTCAATTTCAATCCTCAATCCTCAATCATCAATCCTCAATTCGCAATCCTCAATCTTCAACCCTCAATCCTCAATCCACAATCCTCAATCTTCAATCCTCAATCCTCAATCCTCAATCCTCAATCCTCAATCTTCAATCCTCAATACTCAATCTTCAATCCCAAATCCTCAATTCTCAATCCTCAATCCTCAATGTTCAATCCTCAATACTCAATCTTCAATCCTCAATCCTCAATCCTCAATCCTCAATCCTCATTCTTCAATCCTCAACACCCAACACTCAATCTTCAATCCTCAATCCTCAACTCTCAATCCTCAATACTCAATCCTCAGACCTCACACATCAATACTCAACCCTCAGTCCTCGTCCTCAATTCACAACCCTCAATCCTCAATCCTCAATTATCAATCATCAATATTCAATATTCAGTCCTCAATTCTCAATCCTCAATCCTCAATTCTCAATCCTCAGTGTCCAATCCACAATACCCAATCCTCAATCTTCAATCCTCAATCATCAATCCTCAATCCTCAATCCTCAATACTCAATCCCCAATTCTCAGTCCTCAAACCTCAATCCTGTATCCACAATCCTGAATCCTCAACCTTCAGCCCTCAGTCCTCAACAATCATTCGTCAGTTCTCAATCCTCAATACAATATCGTCAATTCACACCTTTCAATACTCAATACACAGTCTGCAATCTTAAAATCTCTATCCACAAACTTCAATTCTCATCACTCAACCCTCAACACTCAGTCCCCCATCCTCAATCTTCAATCCTCAATACTCAATCTTCAATCCTCAATCCTCAATCCTCAATCCTCAATCCACAATCCTCAATCCTCAATCCTCAATCCTCAATCCTCAATACTCAATCTGCAATCCTCAAGCGTCAATCCTCAATCCTCAATGCTCATTCTTCAATCCTCAATACCCAATCCTCAATCTTCAATCCTGAATACTCAATCTTCACTCCTCAATCCTCAATCCTCAATCCTCGATCCTCAACCCTCAATCCTCAATCCTCAATCCTCAATCCTCAATACTCAATCTGCAATCCTCAATCCTCAATCCTCAATCCTCAATCCTCAATCCTCAATTCTCAATCCTCAATCCTCAATCCTCAGACCGCAAACATCAATATTCAACCCTCAGTCCTCGTCCTCTATCCACAACCATCAATCCTCAATCCTCAATCTTCAATCATCAATATTCAATCTTCAATCCTCAATTCCCAATCCTCAACCCTCAATACTCAATCCTCAATCTTCAATACTCAATCTTCAATCTTCAATCCTCAATCCTCAATCCTCAATCCTCGATCCTCAATCCTCAAACCTCAATCCTCAATCCTCAATATTCAATCATCAATACTCAATCTTCAATCCTCAATCCTCAATCCTCAATCCTCAATCCCCAATCCTCAATATTCAGCACACAACCCTCAGCCAACAATCCTCAATACTCAACCATCAATCCTCAATTCTCAATACTCAATAGAATATCCTGAATTCGCATGGTTCGATACTCAATCCACAATATTCAATAATCAAATCTCAATCCTCAATCTTCAATCCTCAATACTCAATTTCAATCCTCAATCCTCAATCTTCAATCCTCAATCCTCAATTGTCAATCCTCAATCCTCAATCCTCAATCCTCAACCTTCAATCCTCAATACTCAACCTTCAATCCTCAATCCTCAATCCTCAATCCTCAATCCTCAATCCTCAATCCTCAATCCTCAATCCTCAATACTCAATCTGCAATCCTCAATCCTCAATCCTCAATCCTCAATGCTCATTCTTCAATCCTCAATACCCAATCCTCAATCTTCAAACCTCAATCCTCAATCCTCAATTCTCAATCCTCGATCCTCAATCCTCATTCCCCAACCCTCAATCCTCATCCCTCAAACCTCAATCCTCAACCCTCAGTCCTCATACTCAATTCTCAATTCTCAATCCTCAATCCTCAATACTCAATCTTCAATCCTCAATAATCAATCTCCAATCCTCAATCCTCAATCCTCGATCCTCAGTCCTCAGGCGTCAATACTCAATCTTCAATACTCAATCCTCAATCCTCAATCCTCAATCCTCAATCCTCAATCCTCAATCCTCAACCCTCAATCCTCATTCCTCAAACCTCAGTCCTCAACCCTCAGTCCTCATACTCAATTCTCAATTCTCTATCCTTAATCCTCAATCCTCAATCTTCAATCCTCAATAATCAATCTCCAATCCTAGATCCTCAATCCCCAATCTTCAATCCTTAATACTCAATCTTCAATCCTCAATCCCCAGTCATCAATCTTCAATCCTCAATGCACAATCCTCAATCCTCAATCCTCAGTCTTCAATCCACAATCCTCAATCCAAAAAACCTCAATCTTCAACCGTCAGTCCTCGTCCTCAATTCTCAATCCTCAATCCTCTATCCTCAATATTCAATCATCAATACTCAATCTTCAATCCTCAATGCTCGATCCTCAATCCTCAATCCGCAATCCTCAATATTCAAGACACAACCCTCAGCCATCAATCCTCAATACTCAACCATCAATCCTCAATTCTCAATACTCAATACAATATTCTGAATCCGCATGGTTCGGTACTCAAACCACAATATTCAATAATCAAATCTCAATCCTCAATCTTCAATCCTCAATACTCAATTTCAATCCACAATCCTCAATCTTCAATCCTCAATCCTCAGTTATCAATCCTCAATCCTCAATCCTCAACCTTCAATCCTCAATACTCAATATTCAATCCTCAATCCTCAATCCTCAATCCTCAATCCACAATCCTCAATCCTCAATCCTCAATCCTCAATCCTCAATCCTCAATACTGAATCTGCAATACTCAATACTCAATCCTCAATCCTCAATCTTCAATCATCAATATTCAATCTTCAATCCCCAACCCTCAATCCTCAATCCTCAATCCTCAATGCTCAACCTTCAATCCTCAATACTCAATATTCAATCCTCAATCCTCAATCCTCAATCCTCAATGCACAATCCTCAATCCTCAATCCTCAATCCTCAATCCTCAATACTCAATCTGCAATCCTCAATACTCAATCCTCAATCCTCAATCTTCAATCATCAATATTCAATCTTCAATCCCCAACCCTCAATCCTCAATCCTCAATCCTCAATCCTCAATTCTCAATTCTCAATGCTCAATCCTCAATCCTCAATCTTCAATCCTCAATAATCAATCTCCAAGCCTAGATCCTCAATCCCCAATCTTCAATCCTTAATACTCAATCTTCAATCCTCAATCGACAGTTATCAATCTTCAAACCTCAATGCTCAATCCTCAATCTTCAATCCTCAGACTTCAATCCACAATCCTCAATCCTCAAACCTCAATCTTCAACCGTCAGTCCTCGTCCTCAATCCTCAAACCTCAATCCTCAATCCTCAATATTCAATCATCAATACTCAATCTTCAATCCTCAATGCTCTATCCTCAATCCTCAATCCTCAATCCTCAATATTCAAGACACAACCCTCAGCCATCAATCCTCAATACTCAACCATCAATCCTCAATTCTCAATACTCAATACAATATTCTGAATACTCATGGTTCAATACTCAATCCACAATATTCAATAATCAAGTCTCAATCCTCAATCTTCAATCCTCAATACTCAATTTCAATCCTCAATCCTCAATACTCAATCCCCAATACTCAATCCTCAATCGTCAATCCTCAATCCCCAATCGTCAATCTTCAATCCTCAACCTCAATCCTCAATCCTCAATCATCAATCATCAATCTTCAATCATCAATACTCAATCTTCAATCCTCAATGCTCTATCCTCAATCCTCAATCCTCAATCCTCAATATTCAAGACACAACCCTCAGCCATCAATCCTCAATACTCAACCATCAATCCTCAATTCTCAATACTCAATACAATATTCTGAATACTCATGGTTCAATACTCAATCCACAATATTCAATAATCAAGTCTCAATCCTCAATCTTCAATCCTCAATACTCAATTTCAATCCTCAATCCTCAATTCTCAATCCCCAATACTCAATCCTCAATCCTCAGTCCTCAATCCTCAATCCTCAATACTCAATCTGCAATCCTCAATCCTCAATCCTCAATCCTCAATCCTCAATTCTCATTCTTCAATCCTCAATACCCAATCCTCAATCTTCAATCCTCAATCCTCTATCCTCAATTCTCAATCCTCAATCCTCAATCCTCAGACCTCAAACATCAATATTCAACCCTCAGTCCTCGTCCTCTATCCACAACCTTCAATGCTCACTCCTCAATCTTCAATCATCAATATTAAATCTTCAATCCTCAATCCTCAATCCTCAATCCTCAATCCTCAATCCTCAATCCTCATTCCTCAATCTTCAATCCTCAATCCTCATTCCTCAATCCTCTATCCTCAATCTTCAATCCTCGATCCTCAAACCTCAAACTTCAATCCTCAATACTCAATCTGCAATCCTCAATCCTCAAACCTCAATCCTCAATTCTCATACTTCAATCCTCAATACACAATCCTCAATCTTCAATCCTCAATCCTCAATCCTCAATTCTCAACCCTCAATCCTTAATCCTCAGACCTCAAACATCAATATTCAACCCTCAGACCTCGTCCTCAATCCACAACACTCAATCCTCAGTCCTCAATCTTCAATCATCAATAATCAATCTTCAATCCTCAATCATCAATCCTCAATCCTTAATCCTCAATCCTCAATATTCATCACTCAACCCTCAACCATCAATCCTCAATACTCAACCATCAATCCTCAATTCTCAATACTCAATAGAACATCCTGAATCCTTATGGTTCATTACTCAATCCAGAATATTCAATAATCAAATCTCAAACCTCAAGCATTAATTCTCAACACTCAATCCTCAACACTCAGTCCTCTCTCTTCAATCCTACATCCTCAACCCTCAATCCTCAAGCGTCAACCGTCAGTCCTCAATCCTCAATCCTCAATCGTCAGTCTTCAATCCTCAATACTCAATCTTCAATCGTCAATCCTCAAACCTCAATCCTCAATCCTCATTCTTCAATCCTCAATACCCAATCCTCAATCTTCAATCCTCAATACTCAATCCTCAAACCTCAATCCTCAATCCTTAGTCCTCAATCCGCAATCCTCAATCCTCAAACCTCAATCCTCAACCGTCAGTCCTCGTCCTCAATCCTGAAACCTCAATCCTCAATCCTCAATATTCAATCATCAATACTCAATCTTCAATCCTCAATGCTCTATCCTCAATCCTCAATCCTCAATCCTCAATATTCAAGACACAACCCTCAGCCATCAGTCCTCAATACTCAACCATCAATCCTCAATTCTCAATACTCAATAGAATATTCTGAATACTCATGGTTCAATACTCAATCCACAATATTCAATAATCAAATCTCAATCCTCAATCTTCAATCCTCAATACTCAATTTCAATCCTCAATCCTCAATTCTCAATCCCCAATACTCAATCCTCAACCGTCAATCCTCAATCCCCAATCCTCAATCTTCAATCCTCAATCCTCAATCCTCAATCCTCAATCCGCAATCCTCAATCCTCAATCCTCATTACTCAATCTGCAATCCTCAATCCTCAATCCTCAATCCTCATTCGTCAATCCTCAATACCCAATCCTCAATCTTCAATCCTCAATCCTCAATCCTCAATCCTGAATCCTCAATACTCAATCTGCAATCCTCAATCCTCAATCCTCAATCCCCAATCCTCATTCTTCAATCCTCAATACCCAATCCTCAATCTTGAATCCTCTATCCTCAATCCTCAATTCTCAATTCTCAATCCTCAATCCTCAGACCTCAAACATCAATATTCAGCCCTCAGTCCTCGTCCTCTATCCAAAACCATCAATCCTCAATCCTCAACCTTCAATCATCAATATTCAAACTTCAATCCTCAATCCTCAATCCTCAATCCTCAATCCACAATCCTCAATCTTCAATCCTCAATCCTCAATCCTCAATCCTCAATCCTCAATCTTCAATCCTCAACACTCAATCTTCAATCCCCAATCCTCAATTCTCAATCCTCAATCCTCAATCTTCAATCCTCAATACTCAATCTTCTATCCCCAATCCTCAATTCTCATTCCTCAAGCCTCAATGTTCAATCCTCAATACTCAATCTTCAATCCTCAATCCTCAAACCTCAATCCTCAGTCCTCATTCTTCAATCCTCAATACCCAATCCTCAATCTTCAATCCTCAATCCTCAACTCTCAATCCTCAATCCTCAATCCTCAGACCTCACACATCAATACTCAACCCTCAGTCCTCGTCCTAAATCCACAACCCTCAATCCTCAATACTCAATCATCAATCATCAATATTCAATCTTCAGTCCTCAATCCTCAATCCTCAATCCTCAATCCTCAATCCTCAATGTTCAATCCGAAATACCCAATCCTCAATCTTCAATCCTCAATCCTCAATCCTCAATCCTCAACCCTCAATACTCAATCCTCAATTCTCAGTCCTCAAACCTCAATCCTGAATCCACAATCCTCAATCTTCAATCCTCAATCATCAGTCCTCAATTCTCAATTCTCAATCCTCAGTCCTCATTCCCCAAACCTCAATCCTCAACCCTCAGTCCTCATCCTCAATTCTCAATTCTCAATCCTGAATCCTCAATACTCAATCTTCAATCCTCAATAATCAATCTCCAATCCTAGATCCTCAATCCCCAATCTTCAATCCTTAATACTCAATCTTCAATCCTCAATCCCCAGTCATCAATCTTCAATCCTCAATGCTCAATCCTCAATCCTCAATCCTCAGTCCTCAATCCACAATCCTCAATCCTCAAACCTCAATCCTCAACCGTCAGTCCTCGTCCTCAATCCTCAAACCTCAATCCTCAATCCTCAATATTCAATCATCAATACTCAATCTTCAATCCTCAGTGCTCTATCCTCAATCCTCAATCCTCAATCCTCAATATTCAAGACACAACCCTCAGCCATCAATCCTCAATACTCAACCATCAATCCTCAATTCTCAATACTCAATAGAATATTCTGAATACTCATGGTTCAATACTCAATCCACAATATTCAATAATCAAGTCTCAATCCTGAATATTCAATCGTCAATACTCAATTTCAATCCTCAATCCTCTATTCTCAATCCCCAATCCTCGATCCTCAATCATCAATCCTCAATCCTCAATCCTCAGGCATCAATACTCAATCTTCAATGCTCAATCCTCAATCCTCAATCTTCAATCCTCAATAATCAATCTCCAATCCTCAATCCTCAATCCTCGATCCTCAGTCCTCAGGCATCAATACTCAATCTTCAATACTCAATCCTCAATCCTCAATCCTCAATCCTCAATCCTCAACCCACAATCCTCATTCCTCAAACCTCAGTCCTCAGGCATCAATACTCAATCTTCAATACTCAATCCTCAATCCTCAATCCTCAATCCTCAGTCTTCAATCCACAATCCTCAATCCTCAAACCTCAATCTTCAACCGTCAGTCCTCGTCCTCAATCCTGAAACCACAATCCTCAATCCTCAATATTCAATCATCAATACTCAATCTTCAATCCTCAATGCTCTATCCTCAATCCTCAATCCTCAATCCTCAATATTCAAGACACAACCCTCAGCCATCAATCCTCAATACTCACTCATCAATCCTCAATTCTCAATACTCAATACAATATTCTGAATACTCATGGTTCAATACTCAATCCACAATATTCAATAATCAAGTCTCAATCCGCAATCTTCAATCCTCAATACTCAATTTCAATCCTCAATCCTCATTTCTGAATCCCCAATACTCAATCCTCAATCGTCAATCCTCAATCCCCAATCGTCAATCTTCAATCCTCAACATCAATCCTCAATCCTCAATCCTCAATCCTCAATCTTCAATCATCAATACTCAATCTTCAATCCTCAATGCTCTATCCTCAATCCTCAATCCTCAATCCTCAATCCTCAATATTCAAGACACAACCCTCAGCCATCAATCTTCAATACTCAACCATCAATCCTCAATTCTCAATACTCAATACAATATTCTGAATACTCATGGTTCAATACTCAATCCACAATATTCAATAATCAAGTCTCAATCCTCAATCTTGAATCCTCAATACTCAATTTCAATCCTCAATCCTCATTACTCAATCCCCAATACTCAATCCTCAATCGTCAATCCTCAATCCCCAATCGTCAATCTTCAATCCTCAACCTCAATCCTCAATCCTCAATCCTCAATCCTCAATCTTCAATCATCAATACTCAATCTTCAATCCTCAATGCTCTATCCTCAATCCTCAATCCTCAATCCTCAATATTCAAGACACAACCCTCAGCCATCAATCCTCAATACTCAACCATCAATCCTCAATTCTCAATACTCAATACAATATTCTGAATACTCATGGTTCAATACTCAATCCACAATATTCAATAATCAAGTCTCAATCCTCAATCTTCAATTCTCAATACTCAATTTCAATCCTCAATCCTCAATTCTCAATCCCCAATACTCAATCCTCAATCGTCAATCCTCAATCCCCAATCCTCAATCTTCAATCCTCAACCTCAATCCTCAATCCTCAATCCTCAATCCTCAATATTCAATCCCCAATACTCAATCTTCAATCCTCAATCCTCAATCCTCAATCCTCAATCCCCAGCACTCAGTCCTCGAACCTCAATGCTCAATCCTCAATCCCCAATCCGCAACCCTCAATCCTCTATCACCAATCCTCAATCTTCAATGCTCATTCCTCAATCCTCAATCCCCAATCCTCAATCTTCAATCATCAATCCACAATCTTCAATACTCAATCCTCAATCCTCAATCCTCATTCTTCAAACCTCAATACCCAATTCTCAATCTTCATCCTCAATAATCAATCTTCAATCCTAGATCCTCAATCCTCAATCCTCAATCCTCAATCCTCAATCCTGAATCCTCAATCTTCAATCCTCAATACTCAATCTGCAATCCTCAAACCTCAATCCTCATCCCTCAGCCCTCATCCTCCATCCTCAATACTCAATCCTCAATCCTGAATCTTCAATCCTCTATATTCAATCTTCAATTCTCAATACTCAATCCTCAGTCCTCAGTGATCAATACTCAATCGTCAATACTGAATCCTCAATCCCCAGTCCTCAATCCTCAATCCTCAATCCTCAGTCCTCATTTCTCAAACCTCAATCCTCAACCCTCAGTCCTCATTCTCAATTCTAAATTCTCAATCCTCAATCCTGAATTCTCAATCTTCAATCCTCAATAATCAATCTCCAATCCTAGATCCTCAATCCACAATACTCAACCATCAATCCTCAATACTGAATCTTCAATCCCCAATACTCAATCCTCAATCGTCAATCCTCAATCGCCAATCCTCAATCTTCAATGCTCAATCCTCAGTACTCAATCCTGAATCCTCAATCTTCAATCCTCAATACTCAATCTTCAACCCTCAATCCTCAATCCTCAATCCTCAATCCTCAATCCTCAATCTTCAATCCTCAATCCTCAATCCTCAATCTTCAATCCTCAATACTCAATCTGCAATCCTCAATCCTCAAACCTCAGTCCTCAATCCTCATTCTTCAATCCTCAATAACCAATACTCAATCTTCAATCCTCAATCGTCAATCCTCATTTCTCAATGCTCTATCCTCAGTCCTCAGTCCTCAAACCTCAATCCTCAACCGTCAGCCCCCATCCTCAATCCTCAATCCTCGATCTTCAATCCTCAATCCTCAATCCTCAATACTCAATCTTCGATCCTCAATCCTTAGTCCTCAAACCTCAATTCTGAATCCTCAATACTGAATCCTCACTCCTCAGACCTCAGTCCTCAACAATCTGTTGTCAATCCTCAATCCTCAATAGAATATCCTCAATTCAAAGTTTTCAATACTCAATACTCAATCTGCAATCTTCAAACCTCTATCCACAAAAATCAATTCTCATCACTCAATACTCAACACTCAGTCCTCAATGTTCAACCCTCAATCCTCAATTCCCAATCTTCAATCCTCAATACTGAATCTTCAATACTCAATCCGCAATCCTCAATCCTCAATCCTCATTCCCCAATCATCAATCCGCAATCTTCAACACTCAATTCTCAATCCTCAATCGTCAGTTTTCTATCCTCAATACTCAATCTTCAATCCTCAACACTCAATCCTCAATCCTCAATCCTCAATCCTCATTCTTCAATCCTCAGTACCCAATCCTCAATCTTCAATCCTCAAACCTCAATCCTCAATCCTCATTCCTCAATCACCAATCCTCAATCTTCAATACTCAATTCTCAATCCTCAATCGTCAGTCTTCTATCCTCAATACTCAATCTTCAATCCTCAACATTTAATCCTCAATCCTCAATCCTCAATCCTCATTCTTCAATCCTCAGTACCCAATCCTCAATCTTCAATCCTAAATCCTCAATCCTCAATTCTCAATCCTCTGTCTTCAATCCTCAATACTAAATCTTCAATCCTCAATCCTCAATTCTCAATCCTCAATCGTCAGTCTTCTATCCTCAATACTCAATCTTCAATCCTCAACACTCAATCCTCAATCCTCAATCCTCAATTCTCATTCTTCAATCCTCAATACCCAATCCTCAATCTTCAATCCTCAATCCTCAATCCTCAATTCTCAATCCTCTATCTTCAATCCTCAATACTAAATCTTCAATCCTCGATCCTCAATCCTCAATCCTCAATCCACAATCCTCAGTCCTCAGTCCTCAAACCTCAATACTCAATCCTCAATCGCCAATCCTCAATCCTCAATCTTCAATCTTCAATACTAAATCGTCAATCCTCAATCCTCGATCCTCAATACTCAATTCTCAATCCTCAAACGTCAGTCTTCTATCCTCAATACTCAATCTTCAATCCTCAATCCTCAATCATCAATCCTCAATCTTCAATACTCAATCCTCAAACCTCAATCCTCAATCCTCAATATTCAACACTCAACCCTCAACCATCAATCCTCAATACTCAACCACCAATCCTCTGTTCTCAATACTCAATAGAATATCCTGAATTCTCAGGATTCTATACTCAAACCTCAATCCTCAACCCTCAGCTCTCATTCTCAATCCTCAATCCTCAATCCTCAATATTCAGTCCCCAATACTCAATCTTCAATCCTCTATCCTCAATCCTCAATCCTCAATCCTCAATCCTCAGTCATAAATCCTCAATCTTCAATACTCAATCGTCAATCCTCAGTCCTCAATCCTCAATCGTCAATCCTCGTTCCTCAAGCCTCAATCCTCAACCCACAGTCCACATCCTCAATTCTCAATTCTCAATCCTCAATCCTCAATCCTCAACCTTCAATCCCCAAAAATCAATCTCCAATCCTAGATCTTCAATCCCCAATCCTCAGTCCTTAATCCTCAATCTTCAATCCTCAATCGCCGGTCCTCAATCTTCAATCCTCTATGCTCAATCGTCAATCCTCAAGCCTCAGTCCTCAATCCTCAATCCTCAATCCTCAAACCTCAATCCTCAACCGTCAGTCCTCGTCCTCAATCCTCAACCCTCAATCCTGATTCTTCAATCCTCAATACCCAATTCTCAATCTTCAATCCTCAATCCTAAATCCTCAATTCTCAATCCTCAATCCTCAGTCCTCAGTCCTCAAACCTCAATCCTCAACCCTCAGCCCTAATCCTGAATACTCAATCCTCAATCCTCAATCCTCAGCCCTCTGTCCTCCAACCTCAATGCTCAATCCTCAATCCCCAATCCTCAATCCTCAATCCTCAATCATCAATCGTCAATCTTCAATACTCATTCCTCAATCCTCAATCCCCAATCCTCAATCTTCAATCATCAATCCTCAATCTTCAACACTCAATCCTCAATCCTCAATCCTCAATACTAACCATCAATCCTCAATTCTCGATACTCAATAGAATATCCTGAATTTTCAGGATTCTATACTCAAACCTCAATCCTCAACCCTCAGCCCTCATTCTCAATCCTCAATCCTCAATCCTCAATATTCAATCCCCAATACTCAATCTTCAATCCTCAATCCTCAATCCTCAATCCTCAATCCCCAGCACTCAGTCCTCAAACCTCAATGCTCAATCCTCAATCCCCAGTCCGCAACCCTCAATCCTCTATCACCAATCCTCAATCTTCAATGCTCATTCCTCAATCCTCAATCCCCAATCCTCAATCTTCAATCATCAATCCACAATCTTCAATACTCAATCCTCAATCCTCAATCCTCATTCTTCAAACCTCAATACCCAATTCTCAATCTTCATCCTCAATAATCAATCTTCAATCCTAGATCCTCAATCCTCAATCCTCAATCCCCAATCTTCAATCCTCAATAATCAATCTCCAATCCTAGATCCTCAATCCTCAATCCTCAATCCTCAATCCTCAATCGTCAACCTTCAGTCCTCAATACTCAATCTTCAATTCTCAATCTTCAATCCTCAATCCTCAATCCTCAATCCTCAGTACTCAATCCTGAATCCTCAATCTTGAATCCTCAATACTCAATCTTCAACCCTCAATCCTCAATCCTCAATCCTCAATCCTCAATCTTCAATCCTCAATCCTCAATCCTCAATCTTCAATCCTCAATACTCAATCTGCAATCCTCAATCCTCAAACCTCAGTCCCTAATCATCAATCGTCAATAATCAATCTCCAATCCTAGGTCCTCAATCCGCAACCCCCAATCCTCAATCCTCAATCCTCATCCTTCAATCCTCAATACCCAATCCTCAATCTTCAATACTCAATCCTCAATCCTCAATCCCCAATCCTCAATATTCAACACACAACCCTCAGCCAACATTCCTCAATACTCAACCATCAATCCTCAATTCTCAATACACAATAGAATATCCTGAATCCGCATGGTTCGGTATTCAAACCACAATATTCAATAATCAAATCTCAATCCTCAATCTTCAATCCTCAATACTCAATTTCAATCCTCAATCCTCAATCTTCAACCCTCAATCCTCAATTATCAATCCTCAATCCTCAATCCTCAATCTTCAATCCTCAATACTCAATCTTCAATCCTCAATCCTCAATCCTCAATCCTCAATCCACAATCCTCAATCCTCAATCCTCAATCCTCAATCCTCAATACTCAATCTGCAATCCTCAAGCGTCAATCCCCAATCCTCAATGCTCATTCTTCAATCCTCAATACCCAAACCTCAATCTTCAATCCTCAATACTCAATCTTCACTCCTCAATCCTCAATCCTCAATCCTCGATCCTCAATCCTCAATCCTCATTCCTCAGTCGTCAATCCTGAATCCTTAATCCACAATCCTCAATATTCAATCCTCAATACTCAACCTTCAATCCTCAATACTCAATCCTCAATCCTCAATCCTCAATCCTCAGTCATAAATCCTCAATCTTCAATACTCAATCTTCAATCCTCAATCCTCAATCCTCAACCCTCAATCCTCAATCCTCAATTCTCAATCTTCAATCCTCAATAATCAATCTCCAATCCTAGATCCTCAATCCCCAATCTTCAATCCTTAATCCTCAATCTTTAATCCTTAATCCTCAATCGTCAATCTTCAATCCTCAATACTCAGTCTTCAATCCTCAATCCTCAATCCTCAATCGTCAATCCTCATTCCTCAATCCTCAAAACCCAATCCTCAATCTTAAATTCTCAATCCTCAATCCTCAATCCTCAATCCTCAATCCTCAGTCCTCAAACATCAGTCCTGAATCCTCAATCCTGAATCCTCAATCTTCAGCCCTCAGTCCTCAACAATCGGTTGTCAATCCTCAATCCTCAATAGAATATGATCAATTAACAGATTTCAATACTCAACACTCAATCTCCAATCTTCAAGTCTCTATCCTCAAACGTCAATTCTCATCACTCAACCCTCAACACTCAGTCCCCAATCCTCAATATTCAATCCTCAATCCTCCGTTCTCAATCCACGATCCTCAACCTTCAATCCTCAATACTGAATCTTCAATCCTCAATCCTCAATCCTCAATTCTCAATCCTCAATCCTCAATCCTCAGACCGCAAACATCAATATTCAACCCTCAGTCCTCGTCCTCTATCCACAACCATCAATCCTCAATCCTCAATCTTCAATCATCAATATTCAGTCTTCAATCCTCAATTCCCAATCCTCAACCCTCAATACTCAATCCTCAATCTTCAATACTCAATCTTCAATCCTCAATCCTCAATCCTCAATCCTCGGTCCTCAATCCTCAAACCTCAATCCCCAATCCTCAATGTTCAATCATCAATACTCAATCTTCAATCCCCAATCCTCAATCCTCAATCCTCAATCCCCAATCCTCAATATTCAACACACAACCCTCAGCCAACAAACCTCAATACTCAACCATCAATCCTCAATTCTCAATACTCAATAGAATATCCTGAATTCGCATGGTTCGATACTCAATCCACAATATTCAATAATCAAATCTCAATCCTCAATCTTCAATCCTCAATACTCAATTTCAATCCTCAATCCTCAATCTTCAATCCTCAATCCTCAATCCTCAATTGTCAATCCTCTATCCTCAATCCTCAACATTCAATCCTCAATACTCAACCTTCAATCCTCAATCCTCAATCCTCAATCCTCAATCCTCAATCCTCAATCCTCAATCCTCAATCCTCAATCCTCAATACTCAATCTTCAATCCTCAATACTCAATCTTCAACCCCAATCCTCAATCCTCAATCCTCAATCCTCAATCCACAATCCTCAACCTTCAATACTCAATAATCAATCTCCAATCCTAGATCCTCAATCCTCAATCCTCAATCCTCAATCCTCAATCCTCATTCTTCAATCCTCAATCCTGAATTCTCAATCTTCAATCCTCAATAATCAATCTCCAATCCTAGATCCTCAATCCACAATACTCAACCATCAATCCTCAATACTGAATCTTCAATCCCCAATACTCAATCCTCAATCGTCAATCCTCAATCGCCAATCCTCAATCTTCAATGCTCAATCCTCAGTACTCAATCCTGAATCCTCAATCTTCAATCCTCAATACTCAATCTTCAACCCTCAATCCTCAATCCTCAATCCTCAATCCTCAATCCTCAATCTTCAATCCTCATTCCTCAATCCTCAATCTTCAATCCTCAATACTCAATCTGCAATCCTCAATCCTCAAACCTCAGTCCTCAATCCTCATTCTTCAATCCTCAATAACCAATACTCAATCTTCAATCCTCAATCGTCAATCCTCATTTCTCAATGCTCTATCCTCAGTCCTCAGTCCTCAAACCTCAATCCTCAACCGTCAGCCCCCATCCTCAATCCTCAATCCTCGATCTTCGATCCTCAATCCTCAATCCTCAATACTCAATCTTCGATCCTCAATCCTTAGTCCTCAAACCTCAATTCTGAATCCTCAATACTGAATCCTCACTCCTCAGACCCCAGTCCTCAACAATCTGTTGTCAATCCTCAATCCTGAATAGAATATCCTCAATTCAAAGTTTTCAATACTCAATACTCAATCTGCAATCTTCAAACCTCTATCCACAAAAATCAATTCTCATCACTCAATACTCAACACTCAGTCCTCAATGTTCAATCCTCAATCCTCAATTCCCAATCTTCAATCCTCAATACTGAATCTTCAACACTCAATTCTCAATCCTCAATCGTCAGTTTTCTATCCTCAATACTCAATCTTCAATCCTCAACACTCAATCCTCAATCCTCAATCCTCAATCCTCAATCCTCAATCCTCATTCCTCAATCACCAATCCTCAATCTTCAATACTCAATTCTCAATCCTCAATCGTCAGTCTTCTATCCTCAATACTCAATCTTCAATCCTCAACATTTAATCCTCAATCCTCAATCCTCAATCCTCATTCTTCAATCCTCAGTACCCAATCCTCAATCTTCAATCCTAAATCCTCAATCCTCAATTCTCAATCCTCTGTCTTCAATCCTCAATACTAAATCTTCAATCCTCAATCCTCAATTCTCAATCCTCAATCGTCAGTCTTCTATCCTCAATACTCAATCTTCAATCCTCAACACTCAATCCTCAATCCTCAATCCTCAATTCTCATTCTTCAATCCTCAATACCCAATCCTCAATCTTCAATCCTCAATCCTCAATCCTCAATTCTCAATCCTCTATCTTCAATCCTCAATACTAAATCTTCAATCCTCGATCCTCAATCCTCAATCCTCAATCCACAATCCTCAGTCCTCAGTCCTCAAACCTCAATACTCAATCCTCAATCGCCAATCCTCAATCCTCAATCTTCAATCTTCAATACTAAATCGTCAATCCTCAATCCTCGATCCTCAATACTCAATTCTCAATCCTCAAACGTCAGTCTTCTATCCTCAATACTCAATCTTCAATCCTCAATCCTCAATCATCAATCCTCAATCTTCAATACTCAATCCTCAATCCTCAATCCTCAATCCTCAATATTCAACACTCAACCCTCAACCATCAATCCTCAATACTCAACCACCAATCCTCTGTTCTCAATACTCAATAGAATATCCTGAATTCTCAGGATTCTATACTCAAACCTCAATCCTCAACCCTCAGCCCTCATTCTCAATCCTCAATCCTCAATCCTCAATATTCAGTCCCCAATACTCAATCTTCAATCCTCTATCCTCAATCCTCAATCCTCAATCCTCAATCCTCAGTCATAAATCCTCAATCTTCAATACTCAATCGTCAATCCTCAGTCCTCAATCCTCAATCGTCAATCCTCGTTCCTCAAGCCTCAATCCTCAACCCACAGTCCACATCCTCAATTCTCAATTCTCAATCCTCAATCCTCAATCCTCAACCTTCAATCCCCAAAAATCAATCTCCAATCCTAGATCTTCAATCCCCAATCCTCAGTCCTTAATCCTCAATCTTCAATCCTCAATCGCCAGTCCTCAATCTTCAATCCTCTATGCTCAATCGTCAATCCTCAAGCCTCAGTCCTCAATCCTCAATCCTCAATCCTCAAACCTCAGACCGCAAACATCAATATTCAACCCTCAGTCCTCGTCTTCTATCCACAACCATCAATCCTCAATCCTCAATCTTCAATCATCAATATTCAGTCTTCAATCCTCAATTCCCAATCCTCAACCCTCAATACTCAATCCTCAATCTTCAATACTCAATCTTCAATCCTCAATCCTCAATCCTCAATCCTCGATCCTCAATCCTCAAACCTCAATCCCCAATCCTCAATATTCAATCATCAATACTCAATCTTCAATCCCCAATCCTCAATCCTCAATCCTCAATCCCCAATCCTCAATATTCAACACACAACCCTCAGCCAACAAACCTCAATACTCAACCATCAATCCTCAATTCTCAATACTCAATAGAATATCCTGAATTCGCATGGTTCGATACTCAATCCACAATATTCAATAATCAAATCTCAATCCTCAATCTTCAATCCTCAATACTCAATTTCAATCCTCAATCCTCAATCTTCAATCCTCAATCCTCAATCCTCAATTGTCAATCCTCAATCCTCAATCCTCAACATTCAATCCTCAATACTCAACCTTCAATCCTCAATCCTCAATCCTCAATCCTCAATCCTCAATCCTCAATCCTCAATCCTCAATCCTCAATCCTCAATACTCAATCTTCAATCCTCAATACTCAATCTTCAACCCCAATCCTCAATCCTCAATCCTCAAACCTCAATCTTCAATCCTCAACACTAATCTTCAATCCTCATTCTTCAATCCTCAATACCCAAACCTCAATCCTCAATCCTCGATCCTCAATCCTCAGGCATCAATACTCAGTCTTCAATACTCAATCCTCAATCCTCAATCCTCAATCCTCAATCCTCAAACCTCAATCCTCAATCCTCAATATTCAATCATCAATACTCAATCTTCAATACTCAATCCTCAATCCTCAATCCTCAAACCTCAATCCTCAATCCTCAATCCTCAATCCTCAATCCTCAATCCTCAATCCTCAATCCTCAATCCACAATCCTCAACCTTCAATACTCAATAATCAATCTCCAATCCTAGATCCTCAATCCTCAATCCTCAATCCTCAATCCTCAATCCTCATTCTTCAATCCTCAATACCTAATCCTCAATCTTCAATCCTCAAACATCAATCCTCAATTCTCAATCCTCAATCCTCAGTCCTCAGTCGTCAAACCTCAATCCCCGACCCTTAGCACTCATCCTCAATCCTCAGTCTTCAATCCTCAATCCTCAAACCTAAATCCTCTACCGTCAGTCCTCGTCCTCAATCCTCAAACCTCAATCCTCAATCCTCAATATTCAATCATCAATACTCAATCTTCAATCCTCAATCCTCAATCCTCAATCCTCAATCCTCAATCCTCAATCCTCAATATTCAATCATCAATACTCAAACTTCAATCCTCAATCTTCAATCGTCAATACTCAATCTTGAATCCTCAATCCTCAATCCTCAATCCTCAATCCTCAATCCTCAGGCATCAATACTCAATCTACAGTATTCAATCCTCAATCCTTAATCCTCAATCCACAATCCACAACCTTCAATACACAATACTCAATCTTCAATCCTCAACCCTCAATCCTCAATCCTCAATCCTCAATCCTCAGGCATCAATACTCAATCTACAGTATTCAATCCTCAATCCTTAATCCTCAATCCACAATCCACAACCTTCAATACTCAATACTCAATCTTCAATCCTCAACCCTCAGTCTTCATCCTCAATTCTCAATTCTCAATCCTCAATCCTCAATCCTCAATCCTCAATCATCAACCCTCAATCCTTAATCCTCACTCCTCAGTACTCAATCCTCTATCCTCAATCTTCAATTCTCAATACTCAATCTTCAATCCTCATTCCTCAATCCTCAATCCTCAATCCTCTATCTTCAATCCTCAATACTCAATCTGCAATCCTCAATCCTCAAACCTCAATCCTCAATCCTCATTCCTCAATACCCAATCCTCAATCTTCAATCCTCAATCCTCAATCCTCAATTCTCTATCCTCAATCCTTAATCCTCAGACCTCAAACATCAATATTCAACCCTCAGTCCTCGTCCTCAATCCACAACCCTCAATCCTCAGTCCTCAATATTCAATCATCAATATTCAATCTTCAATGCTCAATCCTCAATCCTCAATCCTGAATCCTCAATCCTCAATCTTCAATCCTCAAACCTCAATCCTCAATACTCAATCCTCAATCTTCAACCCTCAATACTCAATCGTCAATCCTCAATACTCAATCTTCAATCCTCAATCCTCAATCCTCAATCCTCAATCCTCATCCTTCAATCCTCAATACCCAATCCTCAATCTTCAATCCTCAATCCTCAGTCCTCAATCCTCAATCCTCAATCCTCATTCTTCAATCCTCAATACCCAGTCCTCAATCTTCAATCCTCAATCCTCAATCCTCAATTCTCAATCGTCAATCCTCAATCCCCAGACCTCAAACATCAATACTCAACCCTCAGTCCTCGTCGTCAATCCACAACCCTCGATCCTCAATCCTCAATCTTCAATCATCAATATTCAATCTTCAGTCCTCAATCCTCAATCCTCAATCCTCAATGTTCAATCCACAATACCCAATCCTCAATCTTCAATCCTCAATCCTCAATCCTGAACCCTCAATCCTCAATCTTCAATCCTCAAACCTCAATCCTCAATACTCAATCCTCAATCTTCAATCCTCAATACTCAATCCTCAATCCTCAATACTCAATCTTCAATCCTCAATCCTCATTCCTCAATCCTCAATCCTCAATCCTCAATCTTCAATCCTCAATACTCAATCTGCAATCCTCAATCCTCAATCCTCAATCCTCAATGTTCAAACCTCAATACCCAATCCTCAATCGTCAATCCTCAATCCTCAAGCGTCAATCCTCAATCCTGAATCCTTAACCCTCAATCCTCAGTACTCAAACCTCAATCCCTAAACCTCAAACCTGAATCCTCAATCTTCAGCCCTCAGTCCTCTTAAATCAATTGTCAATCCTCAGTCCTCAATAGAATATCCTCAATTCACAGTTATCAATACTCAATCCCCATTCTTCACTCTTCATATCTCAATCCACAAATATCAATTCTCATCACTAAACCATCATCACTCAGTCCTCAATCTTCAATCCTGAATCCTCAATCCTCAACCTTCAATCCTCAATAATGAATTTTCAATCATCAATCCTCAATACTCATTCCTCAATCCTCAATCCTGAATATTCAATCCTCAGTCCCCAATCCTCAATCTTCAATCCTCAGTCCTCAATCCTCAATCCTCAATTCTCAATACTCAGTCCTCAGTCCTCAAACCTCAGCGCTCAATCCTCAATCCTCTATCATCAATCCTCAATCTTCAATACTCAATACTCGATCCTCAATCCTCAGTCCTCAAACCTCAATCATCAATCCTCAATCTTCAATACTCAATCCTCAACCCCAATGCTCAATACTCAACCATCAACCCTCAATTCTCCATACTCAATAGAATATCCGGAATTCTCAGGATTCAATACTCAAACCTCAAACTTCAACTCTCAGCCCTCATACTCCATCTTCAATCCTCTATCCTCAATCATCAATCTTCAATCCTCAATACTCAATCTTCAATCCTCAATCCTCAATCCTCAATCCTCATTCTTCAATCCTCAATAACCAATCCTCAATCTTCAATCCTCAATCCTCAATCCTCAGTCCTCAATTCTCAATACTCAGTCCTCAATTCTCAGTCCTCAAACATCAATCCTGAATCCACAACCCTGAATCCTCAATCCCCAGACCTCAAACATCAATACTCAGCCCTCAGTCCTCGTCCTCAATCCACAACCCTCAATCCTCAATCCTCAATCTTCAATCATCAATATTCAATCTTCAGTCCTCATTCCTCAATCCTCAATCCTCAATCCTCAATCCTCAATGTTCAATCCGCAATACCCAATCCTCAATTTTCAATCCTCAATCCTCAATCCTCTGTCCTCAATTCTCAATACTCAGTCCTCAATTCTCAGTTCTCAAACCTCAATCCCGAATCCACAATCCTGAATCCTCAATCTTCAGACCTCAGTCCTCAACAATCAGTCGTCAATTCTCAGTCCTCAATAGAATATCATCAATTCACACATTTCAATACTCAATACTCAATCTGCAATCTTCATATCTCTATCCACAAACATCAATTCTCATCACTCAACACTCAACACTCAGTCCCCAATCCTCAATCATCAATCCTCTATCCTCAATCCTCAATTCTCAATCCTCAATCCTCAGTCCTCAGACCTCAAACCTCAATCCTCAACTCTCAGCCCTCATCCTCAATCCTCAATCCTCAATCTTCAATCCTCAATCCTCAATCCTCAAGCCTCAATCCTCAATCCTCAATCCTCAGTCCTCAAACCTCAATCCTCAACACTCAATTCTCAATCCTCAATCTTCAATCCTCAATCCTCAATCCTCAATCCCCAATCCTCAATCCTCAGGCATCAATACTCAATCTTCAATACTCAATCCTCAATCCTCAATCCTCAATCCTCAATCCTCAACCCTCAATCCTCATTCCTCAAACCTCAATCCTCAACCCTCAGTCCTCATCCTCAATTCTCAACTCTCAATTCTCAATCCTCAATCCTCAATCCTCAATCTTCAATCCTCAATAATCAACCTCCAATCCTAGATCCTCAATCCCCAATCTTCAATCCTTAATCCTTAATCTTCAATCCTTAATTCTCAATCGTCAATCTTCAATCCTCAATACTCAATCTTCAATCCTCAATCCTCAATTCTCAATCCTCAATCCTTAATCCTCAATCGTCAATCTTCAATCCTCAATACTCAATCTTCAATCCTCAATCCTCAATCCTCAATCCTCAATCCTCATTCTTCAATACTCAATACCCAATCCTCAATCTTCAATCCTCAATCCTCAATCCTCAATTCTCAATCCTCAACCCTCAGTCCTCAGTCCTCAAACCTCAATCCCTAAACCTCAAACCTGAATCCTCAATCTTCAGCCCTCAGTCCTCTTAAATCAATTGTCAATCCTCAGTCCTCAATAGAATATCCTCAATTCACAGTTTTCAATACTCAATCCCCATTCTTCACTCTTCATATCTCAATCCACAAATATCAATTCTCATCACTAAACCATCATCACTCAGTCCTCAATCTTCAATCCTGAATCCTCAATCCTCAACCTTCAATCCTCAATAATGAATCTTCAATCATCAATCCTCAATCCTCATTCCTCAATCCTCAATCCTGAATATTCAATCCTCAGTCCCCAATCCTCAATCTTCAATCCTCAGTCCTCAATCCTCAATCATCAATTCTCAATACTCAGGCCTCAGTCCTCAAACCTCAGCGCTCAATCCTCAATCCTCTATCATCAATCCTCAATCTTCAATACTCAATACTCGATCCTCAATCCTCAGTCCTCAATCCTCAATCATCAATCCTCAATCTTCAATACTCAATCCTCAACCCCAATGCTCAATACACAACCATCAACCCTCAATTCTCAATACTCAATAGAATATCCGGAATTCTCAGGATTCAATACTCAAACCTCAAACCTCAACTCTCAGCCCTCATACTCCATCTTCAATCCTCTATCCTCAATCATCAATCTTCAATCCTCAATACTCAATCTTCAATCCTCAATCCTCAATCCTCAATCCTCATTCTTCAATCCTCAATAACCAATCCTCAATCTTCAATCCTCAATCCTCAATCCTCAGTCCTCAATTCTCAATACTCAGTCTTCAATTCTCAGTCCTCAAACATCAATCCTGAATCCACACCCCTGAATCCTCAATCCCCAGACCTCTAACATCAATACTCAGCCCTCAGTCCTCGTCCTCAATCCACAACCCTCAATCCTCAATCCTCAATCTTCAATCATCAATATTCAATCTTCAGTCCTCATTCCTCAATCCTCAATCCTCAATCCTCAATCCTCAATGTTCAATCCGCAATACCCAATCCTCAATTTTCAATCCTCAATCCTCAATCCTCTGTCCTCAATTCTCAATACTCAGTCCTCAATTCTCAGTTCTCAAACCTCAATCCTGAATCCACAATCCTGAATCCTCAATCTTCAGCCCTCAGTCCTCAACAATCAGTCGTCAATTCTCAGTCCTCAATAGAGTATCATCAATTCACACATTTCAATACTCAATACTCAATCTGCAATCTTCAAATCTCTATCCACAAACATCAATTCTCATCACTCAACACTCAACACTCAGTCCCCAATCCTCAATCATCAATCCTCTATCCTCAATCCTCAATTCTCAATCCTCAATCCTCAGTCCTCAGACCTCAAACCTCAATCCTCAACTCTCAGCCCTCATCCTCAATCCTCAATCCTCAATCTTCAATCCTCAATCCTCAATCCTCAAGCCTCAATCCTCAATCCTCAATCCTCAGTCCTCAAACCTCAATCCTCAACACTCAATTCTCAATCCTCAATCTTCAATCCTCAATCCTCAATCCTCAATCCCCAATCCTCAATCCTCAGGCATCAATACTCAATCTTCAATACTCAATCCTCAATCCTCAATCCTCAATCCTCAATCCTCAACCCTCAATCCTCATTCCTCAAACCTCAATCCTCAACCCTCAGACCTCATCCTCAATTCTCAACTCTCAATTCTCAATCCTCAATCCTCAATCCTCAATCTTCAATCCTCAATAATCAACCTCCAATCCTAGATCCTCAATCCCCAATCTTCAATCCTTAATCCTCAATCTTCAATCCTTAATTCTCAATCGTCAATCTTCAATCCTCAATACTCAATCTTCAATCCTCAATCCTCAATTCTCAATCCTCAATCCTTAATCCTCAATCGTCAATCTTCAATCCTCAATACTCAATCTTCAATCCTCAATCCTCAATCCTCAATCCTCAATCCTCATTCTTCAATACTCAATACCCAATCCTCAATCTTCAATCCTCAATCCTCAATCCTCAATTCTCAATCCTCAATCCTCAGTCCTCTGTCCTCAAACCTCAATCCTATACCCTCAGCCCTCATCCTCCATCCTCAATCCTCAATCATCAATGCTCAATCTTATATCTTCAATATTCAATCCTCAATCCTCAATCCTCAATCCTCAATCCTCAATCCTCAATCCTCAATCCTCAGTGATCAATACTCAATCTTCAATACTCAATCCTCAATCCTCAATCCTCAATCCTCAATCCTCAATTCTCAATCCTCAATCCCCATTTCCCAAACCTCAATCCTCAAACCTCAGCCCGCATCCTCAATTCTCAATTCTCAATCCTCAATCATCAATCCTCAATCTTCAATCCTCAATCCTCAATCCTCAATCCTCAGTACTCAATCCTCAACCCTCAGTCATCATCCTCAATTCTCAATTCTCAATCCTCAATCCTCAATCCTCAATCCTCAATCGTCAATCCTCAATCCTCAATCCTCACTCCTCAGTACTCAATCCTCTATCCTCAATCTTGAGTTCTCAATACTCAATCTTCAATCCTCATTCCTCAATCTTCAATCCTCAATCCTCAATCTTCAATGCCCAATACTCAATCTGCAGTCCTCAATCCTCAAACCTCAATCCTCAATCATCAATCCTCAATTCTCAATCCTCAATCCTTAATCCTCAAACCTCAAACATCAATATTCAACCCTCAGTCCTCGTCCTCAATCCACAACCCTCAATCTTCAGTCCTCAATATTCAATCATCAAAATTCAATCTTCAATCCTCAATCCTCAATCCTCAATCCTCAATCCTCAATCCTCAATCCTCAATCTTCAATCATCAATATTCAATCTTCAGTCCTCAATTCTCAATCCTCAATCCTCAATCCTCAATCCTCAATGTTCAATCCGCAATACCCAATCCTCAATCTTCAATCATCAATCCTCAATCCTCAATCCTCAATTCTCAATACTCAGTCCTCAATTCTCAGTCCTCAAACCCCAATCCTGAATCCACAATTCTGAATCCTGAATCTTCAGACCTCAGTCCTCAACAATCAGTCGTCAATTCTCAGTCCTCAATAGAATATCATCAATTCACACATTTCAATACTCAATACTCAATCTGCACTCTTCAAATCTCTATCCACAAACATCAATTCTCATCACTCAACCCTCAACACTCAGTCCCCAATCCTCAATCTTAAATCCTCAATCCTCAATCCTCAATTCTCAATCCTCAATCCTCAGTCCTCAGACCTCAAACCTCAATCCTCAACTCTCAGCCCTCATCCTCAATCCTCAATCCTCAATCCTCAATCTTCAATCCTCAATACTCAATCTTCAATCCTCAATCCTCAATCCTCAATCCTCATTCTTCAATCCTCAATACCCAATCCTCAATCTTCAATCCTCAATCCTCAATCCTCAATTCTCAATCCTCAATCCTCAATCCCCAGAAATCAAACATCAATACTCAGCCCTCAGTCCTCGTCGTCAATCCACAACCCTCAATCCTCAATCCTCAATCTTCAATCATCAATATTCAATCTTCAGTCCTCAATCCTCAATCCTCAATCCTCAATCCTCAATCCTCAATGTTCAATCCGCAATACCCAAACCTCAATCTTCAATCCTCAATCCTCAATCCTCAATCCTCTGTCCTCAATTCTCAATACTCAGTCCTGAATTCTCAGTCCTCAACTCTCAGCCCTCATCCTCAATCCTCAATCCTCAATCCTCAATAATCAACCTCCAATCCTAGATCCTCAATCCCCAATCTTCAATCCTTAATCCTCAATCTACAATCCTTAATTCTCAATCGTCAATCTTCAATCCTCAATACTCAATCTTCAATCCTCAATCCTCAATCCTCAATCCTCAATCCTTAATCCTCAATCGTCAATCTTCAATCCTCAATACTCAATCTTCAATCCTCAATCCTCAATCCTCAATCCTCAACCCTCAATCCTCATTCCTCAAACCTCAATCCTCAACCCTCAGTCCTCATCCTCAATTCTCAATTCTCAATTCTCAATCCTCAATCCTCAATCCTCAATCCTCAATCTTCAATCCTCAATAATCAACCTCCAATCCTAGATCATCAATCCCCAATCTTCAATCCTTAATCCTCAATCTACAATTTTTAATTCTCAATCGTCAATCTTCAATCCTCAATACTCAATCTTCAATCCTCAATCCTCAATCCTCAATACTCAGTCCTTAATCCTCAATCGTCAATCTTCAATCCTCAATACTCAATCTTCAATCCTCAATCCTCAATCCTCAATCCTCAATCCTCATTCTTCAATACTCAATACCCAATCCTCAATCTTCAATCCTCAATCCTCAATCCTCAATTCTCAATCCTCAATCCTCAGTCCTCTGTCCTCAAAACTCAATCATCAATCCTCAATCTTATATCCTCAATATTCAATCTTCAATCCTCAATCCTCAATACTCAGTCCTCAATCCTCAATCCTCAGTGATCAATACTCAATCTTCAATACTCAACCCTCAATCCTCAATCCTCAATCCTCAATCCTCAATCCTCAATCCTCAACCCTGAATCCTCATTCCTCAAACCTCAATCCTCAACCCTCAGTCCTCATCCTCAATTCTCAACTCTCAATTCTCAATCCTCAATCCTCAATCCTCAATCTTCAATCCTCAATAATCAACCTCCAATCCTAGATCCTCAATCTCCAATCTTCAATCCTTAATCCTCAATCTTCAATCCTTAATTCTCAATCGTCAACCTTCAATCCTCAATACTCAATCTTCAATCCTCAATCCTCAATCCTCAATCCTCAATCCTTAATCCTCAATCGTCAATCTTCAATCCTCAATACTCAATCTTCAATCCTCAATCCTCAATCCTCAATCCTCAATCCTCATTCTTCAATACTCAATACCCAATCCTCAATCGTCAGTCCTCAATCCTCAATCCTCAATCCTCAATCCTCAATCCTCAATCCTCAATCCTCAATCCTCAATCCTCAATCCTCAATCCTCAATCCTCAATCCTCAATCCACAATCCTCAACCTTCAATACTCAATAATCAATCTCCAATCCTAGATCCTCAATCCTCAATCCTCAATCCTCAATCCTCAATCCTCATTCTTCAATCCTCAATACCCAATCCTCAATCTTCAATCCTCAAACATCAATCCTCAATTCTCAATCCTCAATCCTCAGTCCTCAGTCGTCGAACCCCAATCCCCGACCCTTAGCACTCATACTCAATCCTCAGTCCTCAATCCTCAATCCTCAAACCTAAATCCTCTACCGTCAGTCCTCGTCCTCAATCCTCAAACCTCAATCCTCAATCCTCAATATTCAATCATCAATACTCAACCATCAATCCTCAATCCTCAATCCTCAATCCTCAATCCTCAATCCTCAGGCATCAATACTCAATCTACAATATTCAATCCTCAATCCTGAATCCTCAATCCACAATGCTCAACCTTCAATACTCAATACTCAATCTACAATCCTCAATCCTCAATCCTCAATCCTCAATCCTCAAACCTCAATCCTCTACCCTCAGTCCTCATCCTCAATTCTCAATTCTCAATCCTCAATCCTCAATCCTCAATCTTCAATCCGCAATAATCAATCTCCGATCCTAGGTCCTCAATCCCCAACCTTCCATCGTTAATCCTAAATCTTCAATCCTCAATCCCCAGTCATGAATCTTCAATCCTCAATGCTCACTCCTCAATCCTCAATCCTCAGTCCTCAATCCCCAATCCTCAATCCTCAAACCTCAATCCTCAATCCTCAATATTCAATCATCAATACTCAATCTTCAATCCTCAATCCTCTAACCTCAATCCTCATTCCTCATTCTTCAATCCTAAATACCCAATCCTCAATCTTCAATCCTCAATCCTCAATCCTCATTTCTCAATCCTCAATCCTTAATCCTCAGACCTCAAACATCAATATTCAATCCTCAGTCCTCGTCCTCAAACCACAACCCTCAATCCTCAGTCCTCAATATTCAATCATCAATATTCAATCTTCAATACTCAATCCTCAATCCTCAATCCTCAATCCTCAATCCTCAATCTTCAACCCTGAATCCTCAATCCTCAATACTCAATCCTCAATCTTCAATCCTCAATACTCAATCTTCAATCCTCAGTCCTCAATCCTCAATCCTCAATCCTCAATCTTCAATCCTCAACACTCAATCTTCAATCCTCAGTCCTCAATCCTCAATCCTCAATCCTCATTCTTTAAACCTCAATACCCAATCCTCAATCTTCAATCCTCAATCCTCAATCCTCAATCCTAATTCCTCAATCCTCATTCTTCAATCCTCAATAACCAATCCTCAATTTCAATCCTCAATCTTCAATCCTCATTTCTCAAACCTCAATCCTCAACCCTCAGTCCTCATACTCAATTCGCAATTCTCAATCCTCAATCGTCAATCCTCAATCTTCAATCCTCAATAATCAATCTCCAATCCTCAATCCTCAATCCTCGATCCTCAATCCTAAGGCATCAATACTCAATCTTCAATACTCAATCCTCAATCCTCAATCCTCAATCCTCAATCCTCAACCATCAATCCTCATTCCTCAAACCTGCATCCTCAACCCTCAGTCCTCATCCTCAATTCTCAATTCTCAATCCTCAATCTTCAATCCTCAATCTTCAATCCTCAATAATCAATCTCCGATCCTAGATCCTCAATCCCCAATCTTCAATCGTTAATCCTCAATATTCAATGCTCAATCCCCAGTCATCAATCTTCAATCCTCAATGCTCAATCCTTAATCCTCAATCCTCAGTCCTCAATCCCCAATCCTCAATCCTCAAACCTCAAACCTCAAAAGTCAGTCCTCGTCCTCAATCCTCAAACCTCAATCCTCAATCCTCAATATTCAATCATCAATACTCAATCTTCAATCCTCAATCATCAAACCTCAATCCTCAATCCTCATTCTTCAACCCTAAATACACAATCCTCAATCTTCAATCCTCAATCCTCATTCCTCAAGCCTCAATCCTCAACCCTCAGTCCTCATACTCAATTCTCAATCCTCAATCCTCAATCCTCAATCTTCAATCGTCAATAATCAATCTCCAATCCTCAATCCTCAATCCTCGATCCTCAATCCTCAGGCATCAATACTCAATCTTCAATACTCAATCTTCAATCCTCAATCCTCAATCCTCAATCCTCAATCCTCAAACCTCAATCCTCAATCCTCAATATTCAATCATCAATACTCAATCTTCAATCCTCAATCCTCAATCCTCAATCCTCAATCCTCAATCCTCAATCCTCAATCCTCAATCCTCAATCCTCAATCCTCAATCCTCAATCCTCAATCCTCAATCCACAATCCTAAACCTTCAATACTCAATAATCAATCTCCAATCCTAGATCCTCCATCCTCAATCCTCAATCATCAATGCTCAATCTTATATCTTCAATATTCAATCCTCAATCCTCAATCCTCAATCCTCAATCCTCAATCCTCAATCCTCAGTGATCAATACTCAATCTTCAATCCTCAATCCTCAATCCTCAATCCTCAATCCTCAATCCTCAATTCTCAATCCTCAATCCCCATTTCCCAAACCTCAATCCTCAAACCTCAGCCCTCATCCTCAATTCTCAATTCTCAATCCTCAATCATCAATCCTCAATCTTCAATCCTCAATCTTCAATCCTCAATTCTCAATCCTCAATCCTCAGTCCTCTGTCCTCAAAACTCAATCATCAATCCTCATTCTTATATCCTCAATATTCAATCTTCAATCCTGAATCCTCAATACTCAGTCCTCAATCCTCAATCCTCAGTGATCAATACTCAATCTTCAATCCTCAATCCACAATCCTCAATCCTCAATTCTCAATCCTCAATCCTCAGTCCTCAGGCATCAATACTCAATCTTCAATACTCAATCCTCAATCCTCAATCCTCAGTCCTCAACCCTCAACCCTCAATCCTCATTCCTCAAACCTCAATCCTCAACCCTCAGTCCTCATCCTCAATTCTCAATTCTCAATTCTCAATCCTCAATCCTCAATCCTCAATCCTCAATCTTCAATCCTCAATAATCAACCTCCAATCCTAGATCATCAATCCCCAATCTTCAATCCTTAATCCTCAATCTACAATTCTTAATTCTCAATCGTCAATCTTCAATCCTCAATACTCAATCTTCAATCCTCAATCCTCAATCCTCAATACTCAGTCCTTAATCCTCAATCGTCAATCTTCAATCCTCAATACTCAATCTTCAATCCTCAATCCTCAATCCTCAATCCTCAATCCTCATTCTTCAATACTCAATACCCAATCCTCAATCTTCAATCCTCAATCCTCAATCCTCAATTCTCAATCCTCAATCCTCAGTCCTCTGTCCTCAAAACTCAATCATCAATCCTCAATCTTATATCCTCAATATTCAATCTTCAATCCTCAATCCTCAATACTCAGTCCTCAATCCTCAATCCTCAGTGATCAATACTCAATCTTCAATACTCAACCCTCAATCCTCAATCCTCAATCCTCAATCCTCAATCCTCAATCCTCAACCCTGAATCCTCATTCCTCAAACCTCAATCCTCAACCCTCAGTCCTCATCCTCAATTCTCAACTCTCAATTCTCAATCCTCAATCCTCAATCCTCAATCTTCAATCCTCAATAATCAACCTCCAATCCTAGATCCTCAATCTCCAATCTTCAATCCTTAATCCTCAATCTTCAATCCTTAATTCTCAATCGTCAACCTTCAATCCTCAATACTCAATCTTCAATCCTCAATCCTCAATACTCAATCTTCAATCCTCAATCCTCAATCCTCAATCCTCAATCCTCATTCTTCAATACTCAATACCCAATCCTCAATCGTCAGTCCTCAATCCTCAATCCTCAATCCTCAATCCTCAATCCTCAATCCTCGATCCTCAATCCTCAATCCTCAATCCTCAATCCTCAATCCTCAATCCTCAATCCACAATCCTCAACCTTCAATACTCAATAATCAATCTCCAATCCTAGATCCTCAATCCTCAATCCTCAATCCTCAATCCTCAATCCTCATTCTTCAATCCTCAATACCCAATCCTCAATCTTCAATCCTCAAACATCAATCCTCAATTCTCAATCCTCAATCCTCAGTCCTCAGTCGTCGAACCTCAATCCCCGACCCTTAGCACTCATACTCAATCCTCAGTCCTCAATCCTCAATCCTCAAACCTAAATCCTCTACCGTCAGTCCTCGTCCTCAATCCTCAAACCTCAATCCTCAATCCTCAATATTCAATCATCAATACTCAACCATCAATCCTCAATCCTCAATCCTCAATCCTCAATCCTCAATCCTCAGGCATCAATACTCAATCTACAATATTCAATCCTCAATCCTGAATCCTCAATCCACAATGCTCAACCTTCAATACTCAATACTCAATCTACAATCCTCAATCCTCAATCCTCAATCCTCAATCCTCAAACCTCAATCCTCTACCCTCAGTCCTCATCCTCAATTCTCAATTCTCAATCCTCAATCCTCAATCCTCAATCTTCAATCCGCAATAATCAATCTCCGATCCTAGGTCCTCAATCCCCAACCTTCCATCGTTAATCCTAAATCTTCAATCCTCAATCACCAGTCATGAATCTTCAATCCTCAATGCTCACTCCTCAATCCTCAATCCTCAGTCCTCAATCCCCAATCCTCAATCCTCAAACCTCAATCCTCAATCCTCAATATTCAATCATCAATACTCAATCTTCAATCCTCAATCCTCAAACCTCAATCCTCAATCCTCATTCTTCAATCCTAAATACCCAATCCTCAATCTTCAATCCTCAATCCTCAATCCTCATTTCTCAATCCTCAATCCTTAATCCTCAGACCTCAAACATCAATATTCAATCCTCAGTCCTCGTCCTCAAACCACAACCCTCAATCCTCAGTCCTCAATATTCAATCATCAATATTCAATCTTCAATACTCAATCCTCAATCCTCAATCCTCAATCCTCAATCCTCAATCTTCAACCCTGAATCCTCAATCCTCAATACTCAATCCTCAATCTTCAATCCTCAATCCTCAATCTTCAATCCTCAATTCTCAATCCTCAATCCTCAGTCCTCTGTCCTCAAAACTCAATCATCAATCCTCATTCTTATATCCTCAATATTCAATCTTCAATCCTGAATCCTCAATACTCAGTCCTCAATCCTCAATCCTCAGTGATCAATACTCAATCTTCAATCCTCAATCCACAATCCTCAATCCTCAATTCTCAATCCTCAATCCTCAGTCCTCAGGCATCAATACTCAATCTTCAATACTCAATCCTCAATCCTCAATCCTCAGTCCTCAACCCTCAACCCTCAATCCTCATTCCTCAAACCTCAATCCTCAACCCTCAGTCCTCATCCTCAATTCTCAATTCTCAATTCTCAATCCTCAATCCTCAATCCTCAATCCTCAATCTTCAATCCTCAATAATCAACCTCCAATCCTAGATCATCAATCCCCAATCTTCAATCCTTAATCCTCAATCTACAATTCTTAATTCTCAATCGTCAATCTTCAATCCTCAATACTCAATCTTCAATCCTCAATCCTCAATCCTCAATACTCAGTCCTTAATCCTCAATCGTCAATCTTCAATCCTCAATACTCAATCTTCAATCCTCAATCCTCAATCCTCAATCCTCAATCCTCATTCTTCAATACTCAATACCCAATCCTCAATCTTCAATCCTCAATCCTCAATCCTCAATTCTCAATCCTCAATCCTCAGTCCTCTGTCCTCAAAACTCAATCATCAATCCTCAATCTTATATCCTCAATATTCAATCTTCAATCCTCAATCCTCAATACTCAGTCCTCAATCCTCAATCCTCAGTGATCAATACTCAATCTTCAATACTCAACCCTCAATCCTCAATCCTCAATCCTCAATCCTCAATCCTCAATCCTCAACCCTGAATCCTCATTCCTCAAACCTCAATCCTCAACCCTCAGTCCTCATCCTCAATTCTCAACTCTCAATTCTCAATCCTCAATCCTCAATCCTCAATCTTCAATCCTCAATAATCAACCTCCAATCCTAGATCCTCAATCTCCAATCTTCAATCCTTAATCCTCAATCTTCAATCCTTAATTCTCAATCGTCAACCTTCAATCCTCAATACTCAATCTTCAATCCTCAATCCTCAATACTCAATCTTCAATCCTCAATCCTCAATCCTCAATCCTCAATCCTCATTCTTCAATACTCAATACCCAATCCTCAATCGTCAGTCCTCAATCCTCAATCCTCAATCCTCAATCCTCAATCCTCAATCCTCGATCCTCAATCCTCAATCCTCAATCCTCAATCCTCAATCCTCAATCCTCAATCCACAATCCTCAACCTTCAATACTCAATAATCAATCTCCAATCCTAGATCCTCAATCCTCAATCCTCAATCCTCAATCCTCAATCCTCATTCTTCAATCCTCAATACCCAATCCTCAATCTTCAATCCTCAAACATCAATCCTCAATTCTCAATCCTCAATCCTCAGTCCTCAGTCGTCGAACCTCAATCCCCGACCCTTAGCACTCATACTCAATCCTCAGTCCTCAATCCTCAATCCTCAAACCTAAATCCTCTACCGTCAGTCCTCGTCCTCAATCCTCAAACCTCAATCCTCAATCCTCAATATTCAATCATCAATACTCAACCATCAATCCTCAATCCTCAATCCTCAATCCTCAATCCTCAATCCTCAGGCATCAATACTCAATCTACAATGTTCAATCCTCAATCCTGAATCCTCAATCCACAATGCTCAACCTTCAATACTCAATACTCAATCTACAATCCTCAATCCTCAATCCTCAATCCTCAATCCTCAAACCTCAATCCTCTACCCTCAGTCCTCATCCTCAATTCTCAATTCTCAATCCTCAATCCTCAATCCTCAATCTTCAATCCGCAATAATCAATCTCCGATCCTAGGTCCTCAATCCCCAACCTTCCATCGTTAATCCTAAATCTTCAATCCTCAATCACCAGTCATGAATCTTCAATCCTCAATGCTCACTCCTCAATCCTCAATCCTCAGTCCTCAATCCCCAATCCTCAATCCTCAAACCTCAATCCTCAATCCTCAATATTCAATCATCAATACTCAATCTTCAATCCTCAATCCTCAAACCTCAATCCTCAATCCTCATTCTTCAATCCTAAATACCCAATCCTCAATCTTCAATCCTCAATCCTCAATCCTCATTTCTCAATCCTCAATCCTTAATCCTCAGACCTCAAACATCAATATTCAATCCTCAGTCCTCGTCCTCAAACCACAACCCTCAATCCTCAGTCCTCAATATTCAATCATCAATATTCAATCTTCAATACTCAATCCTCAATCCTCAATCCTCAATCCTCAATCCTCAATCTTCAACCCTGAATCCTCAATCCTCAATACTCAATCCTCAATCTTCAATCCTCAATACTCAATCTTCAATCCTCAGTCCTCAATCCTCAATCCTCAATCCTCAATCTTCAATCCTCAACACTCAATCTTCAATCCTCAGTCCTCAATCCTCAATCCTCAATCCTCATTCTTCAAACCTCAATACCCAATCCTCAATCTTCAATCCTCAATCCTCAATCCTCAATCCTAATTCCTCAATCCTCATTCTTCAATCCTCAATAACCAATCCTCAATTTCAATCCTCAATCTTCAATCCTCATTTCTCAAACCTCAATCCTCAACCCTCAGTCCTCATACTCAATTCGCAATTCTCAATCCTCAATCGTCAATCCTCAATCTTCAATCCTCAATAATCAATCTCCAATCCTCAATCCTCAATCCTCGATCCTCAATCCTAAGGCATCAATACTCAATCTTCAATACTCAATCCTCAATCCTCAATCCTCAATCCTCAATCCTCAACCATCAATCCTCATTCCTCAAACCTGCATCCTCAACCCTCAGTCCTCATCCTCAATTCTCAATTCTCAATCCTCAATCTTCAATCCTCAATCTTCAATCCTCAATAATCAATCTCCGATCCTAGATCCTCAATCCCCAATCTTCAATCGTTAATCCTCAATATTCAATGCTCAATCCCCAGTCATCAATCTTCAATCCTCAATGCTCAATCCTTAATCCTCAATCCTCAGTCCTCAATCCCCAATCCTCAATCCTCAAACCTCAAACCTCAAAAGTCAGTCCTCGTCCTCAATCCTCAAACCTCAATCCTCAATCCTCAATATTCAATCATCAATACTCAATCTTCAATCCTCAATCATCAAACCTCAATCCTCAATCCTCATTCTTCAACCCTAAATACACAATCCTCAATCTTCAATCCTCAATCCTCATTCCTCAAGCCTCAATCCTCAACCCTCAGTCCTCATACTCAATTCTCAATCCTCAATCCTCAATCCTCAATCTTCAATCGTCAATAATCAATCTCCAATCCTCAATCCTCAATCCTCGATCCTCAATCCTCAGGCATCAATACTCAATCTTCAATACTCAATCTTAAATCCTCAATCCTCAATCCTCAATCCTCAATCCTCAAACCTCAATCCTCAATCCTCAATATTCAATCATCAATACTCAATCTTCAATCCTCAATCCTCAATCCTCAATCCTCAATCCTCAATCCTCAATCCTCAATCCTCAATCCTCAATCCTCAATCCTCAATCCTCAATCCTCAATCCTCAATCCACAATCCTCAACCTTCAATACTCAATAATCAATCTCCAATCCTAGATCCTCCATCCTCAATCCTCAATCATCAATGCTCAATCTTATATCTTCAATATTCAATCCTCAATCCTCAATCCTCAATCCTCAATCCTCAATCCTCAATCCTCAGTGATCAATACTCAATCTTCAATACTCAATCCTCAATCCTCAATCCTCAATCCTCAATCCTCAATTCTCAATCCTCAATCCCCATTTCACAAACCTCAATCCTCAAACCTCAGCCCTCATCCTCAATTCTCAATTCTCAATCCTCAATCATCAATCCTCAATCTTCAATCCTCAATCCTCAATCCTCAATCCTCAGTACTCAATCCTCAACCCTCAGTCATCATCCTCAATTCTAAATTCTCAATCCTCAATCCTCAATCCTCAATCCTCAATCGTCAATCCTCAATCCTCAATCCTCACTCCTCAGTACTCAATCCTCTATCCTCAATCTTCAGTTCTCAATACTCAATCTTCAATCCTCATTCCTCAATCTTCAATCCTCAATCCTCAATCTTCAATGCCCAATACTCAATCTGCAGTCCTCAATCCTCAAACCTCAATCCTCAATCCTCATTCCTCAATACGCAATCCTCAATCTTCAATCCTCAATCATCAATCCTCAATTCTCAATCCTCAATCCTTAATCCTCAGACCTCAAACATCAATATTCAACCCTCAGTCCTCGTCCTCAATCCACAACCCTCAATCCTCAGTCCTCAATATTCAATCATCAATATTCAATCTTCAATCCTCAATCCTCAATCCTCAATCCTCAATCCTCAATCCTCAATCCTCAATCTTCAATCATCAATATTCAATCTTCAGTCCTCAATTCTCAATCCTCAATCCTCAATCCTCAATCCTCAATGTTCAATCCGCAATATCCAATCCTCAATCTTCAATCATCAATCCTCAATCCTCAATCCTCAATTCTCAATACTCAGTCCTCAATTCTCAGTCCTCAAACCCCAATCCTGAATCCACAATTCTGAATCCTGAATCTTCAGACCTCAGTCCTCAACAATCAGTCGTCAATTCTCAGTCCTCAATAGAATATCATCAATTCACACATTTCAATACTCAATACTCAATCTGCACTCTTCAAATCTCTATCCACAAACATCAATTCTCATCACTCAACCCTCAACACTCAGTCCCCAATCCTCAATCTTAAATCCTCAATCCTCAATCCTCAATTCTCAATCCTCAATCCTCAGTCCTCAGACCTCAAACCTCAATCCTCAACTCTCAGCCCTCATCCTCAATCCTCAATCCTCAATCCCCAATCTTTAATCCTCAATACTCAATCTTCAATCCTCAATCCTCAATCCTCAATCCTCATTCTTCAATCCTCAATACCCAATCCTCAATCTTCAATCCTCAATCCTCAATCCTCAATTCTCAATCCTCAATCCTCAATCCCCAGAAATCAAACATCAATACTCAGCCCTCAGTCCTCGTCGTCAATCCACAACCCTCAATCCTCAATCCTCAATCTTCAATCATCAATATTCAATCTTCAGTCCTCAATCCTCAATCCTCAATCCTCAATCCTCAATCCTCAATGTTCAATCCGCAATACCCAAACCTCAATCTTCAATCCTCAATCCTCAATCCTCAATCCTCTGTCCTCAATTCTCAATACTCAGTCCTGAATTCTCAGTCCTCAACTCTCAGCCCTCATCCTCAATCCTCAATCCTCAATCCTCAATAATCAACCTCCAATCCTAGATCCTCAATCCCCAATCTTCAATCCTTAATCCTCAATCTACAATCCTTAATTCTCAATCGTCAATCTTCAATCCTCAATACTCAATCTTTTATCCTCAATCCACAATCCTCAATCCTCAATCCTTAATCCTCAATCGTCAATCTTCAATCCTCAATACTCAATCTTCAATCCTCAATCCTCAATCCTCAATCCTCAATCCTCATTCTTCAATACTCAATACCCAATCCTCAATCTTCAATCCTCAATCTTCAATCCTCAATTCTCAATCCTCAATCCTCAGTCCTCTGTCCTCAAAACTCAATCATCAATCCTCATTCTTATATCCTCAATATTCAATCTTCAATCCTCAATCCTCAATACTCAGTCCTCAATCCTCAATCCTCAGTGATCAATACTCAATCTTCAATCCTCAATCCACAATCCTCAATCCTCAATTCTCAATCCTCAATCCTCAGTCCTCAGGCATCAATACTCAATCTTCAATACTCAATCCTCAATCCTCAATCCTCAATCCTCAATCCTCAACCCTCAATCCTCATTCCTCAAACCTCAATCCTCAACCCTCAGTCCTCATCCTCAATTCTCAATTCTCAATTCTCAATCCTCAATCCTCAATCCTCAATCCTCAATCTTCAATCCTCAATAATCAACCTCCAATCCTAGATCATCAATCCCCAATCTTCAATCCTTAATCCTCAATCTACAATTCTTAATTCTCAATCGTCAATCTTCAATCCTCAATACTCAATCTTCAATCCTCAATCCTCAATCCTCAATACTCAGTCCTTAATCCTCAATCCTCAATCCTCAAACCTCAATCCTCAATCCTCAATATTCAATCATCAATACTCAATCTTCAATCCTCAATCCTCAATCCTCAATCCTCAATCCTCAATCCTCAATCCTCAATCCTCAATCCTCAATCCTCAATCCTCAATCCTCAGTGATCAATACTCAATCTTCAATACTCAATCCTCAATCCTCAATCCTCAATTCTCAATCCTCAATCCTCAGTCCTCTGTCCTCAAAACTCAATCATCAATCCTCAATCTTATATCCTCAATATTCAATCTTCAATCCTCAATCCTCAATACTCAGTCCTCAATCCTCAATCCTCAGTGATCAATACTCAATCTTCAATACTCAACCCTCAATCCTCAATCCTCAATCCTCAATCCTCAATCCTCAATCCTCAACCCTGAATCCTCATTCCTCAAACCTCAATCCTCAACCCTCAGTCCTCATCCTCAATTCTCAACTCTCAATTCTCAATCCTCAATCCTCAATCCTCAATCTTCAATCCTCAATAATCAACCTCCAATCCTAGATCCTCAATCTCCAATCTTCAATCCTTAATCCTCAATCTTCAATCCTTAATTCTCAATCGTCAACCTTCAATCCTCAATACTCAATCTTCAATCCTCAATCCTCAATACTCAATCTTCAATCCTCAATCCTCAATCCTCAATCCTCAATCCTCATTCTTCAATACTCAATACCCAATCCTCAATCGTCAGTCCTCAATCCTCAATCCTCAATCCTCAATCCTCAATCCTCAATCCTCGATCCTCAATCCTCAATCCTCAATCCTCAATCCTCAATCCTCAATCCTCAATCCACAATCCTCAACCTTCAATACTCAATAATCAATCTCCAATCCTAGATCCTCAATCCTCAATCCTCAATCCTCAATCCTCAATCCTCATTCTTCAATCCTCAATACCCAATCCTCAATCTTCAATCCTCAAACATCAATCCTCAATTCTCAATCCTCAATCCTCAGTCCTCAGTCGTCGAACCTCAATCCCCGACCCTTAGCACTCATACTCAATCCTCAGTCCTCAATCCTCAATCCTCAAACCTAAATCCTCTACCGTCAGTCCTCGTCCTCAATCCTCAAACCTCAATCCTCAATCCTCAATATTCAATCATCAATACTCAACCATCAATCCTCAATCCTCAATCCTCAATCCTCAATCCTCAATCCTCAGGCATCAATACTCAATCTACAATATTCAATCCTCAATCCTGAATCCTCAATCCACAATGCTCAACCTTCAATACTCAATACTCAATCTACAATCCTCAATCCTCAATCCTCAATCCTCAATCCTCAAACCTCAATCCTCTACCCTCAGTCCTCATCCTCAATTCTCAATTCTCAATCCTCAATCCTCAATCCTCAATCTTCAATCCGCAATAATCAATCTCCGATCCTAGGTCCTCAATCCCCAACCTTCCATCGTTAATCCTAAATCTTCAATCCTCAATCACCAGTCATGAATCTTCAATCCTCAATGCTCACTCCTCAATCCTCAATCCTCAGTCCTCAATCCCCAATCCTCAATCCTCAAACCTCAATCCTCAATCCTCAATATTCAATCATCAATACTCAATCTTCAATCCTCAATCCTCAAACCTCAATCCTCAATCCTCATTCTTCAATCCTAAATACCCAATCCTCAATCTTCAATCCTCAATCCTCAATCCTCATTTCTCAATCCTCAATCCTTAATCCTCAGACCTCAAACATCAATATTCAATCCTCAGTCCTCGTCCTCAAACCACAACCCTCAATCCTCAGTCCTCAATATTCAATCATCAATATTCAATCTTCAATACTCAATCCTCAATCCTCAATCCTCAATCCTCAATCCTCAATCTTCAACCCTGAATCCTCAATCCTCAATACTCAATCCTCAATCTTCAATCCTCAATCCTCAATCTTCAATCCTCAATTCTCAATCCTCAATCCTCAGTCCTCTGTCCTCAAAACTCAATCATCAATCCTCATTCTTATATCCTCAATATTCAATCTTCAATCCTGAATCCTCAATACTCAGTCCTCAATCCTCAATCCTCAGTGATCAATACTCAATCTTCAATCCTCAATCCACAATCCTCAATCCTCAATTCTCAATCCTCAATCCTCAGTCCTCAGGCATCAATACTCAATCTTCAATACTCAATCCTCAATCCTCAATCCTCAGTCCTCAACCCTCAACCCTCAATCCTCATTCCTCAAACCTCAATCCTCAACCCTCAGTCCTCATCCTCAATTCTCAATTCTCAATTCTCAATCCTCAATCCTCAATCCTCAATCCTCAATCTTCAATCCTCAATAATCAACCTCCAATCCTAGATCATCAATCCCCAATCTTCAATCCTTAATCCTCAATCTACAATTCTTAATTCTCAATCGTCAATCTTCAATCCTCAATACTCAATCTTCAATCCTCAATCCTCAATCCTCGATACTCAGTCCTTAATCCTCAATCGTCAATCTTCAATCCTCAATACTCAATCTTCAATCCTCAATCCTCAATCCTCAATCCTCAATCCTCATTCTTCAATACTCAATACCCAATCCTCAATCTTCAATCCTCAATCCTCAATCCTCAATTCTCAATCCTCAATCCTCAGTCCTCTGTCCTCAAAACTCAATCATCAATCCTCAATCTTATATCCTCAATATTCAATCTTCAATCCTCAATCCTCAATACTCAGTCCTCAATCCTCAATCCTCAGTGATCAATACTCAATCTTCAATACTCAACCCTCAATCCTCAATCCTCAATCCTCAATCCTCAATCCTCAATCCTCAACCCTGAATCCTCATTCCTCAAACCTCAATCCTCAACCCTCAGTCCTCATCCTCAATTCTCAACTCTCAATTCTCAATCCTCAATCCTCAATCCTCAATCTTCAATCCTCAATAATCAACCTCCAATCCTAGATCCTCAATCTCCAATCTTCAATCCTTAATCCTCAATCTTCAATCCTTAATTCTCAATCGTCAACCTTCAATCCTCAATACTCAATCTTCAATCCTCAATCCTCAATACTCAATCTTCAATCCTCAATCCTCAATCCTCAATCCTCAATCCTCATTCTTCAATACTCAATACCCAATCCTCAATCGTCAGTCCTCAATCCTCAATCCTCAATCCTCAATCCTCAATCCTCAATCCTCGATCCTCAATCCTCAATCCTCAATCCTCAATCCTCAATCCTCAATCCTCAATCCACAATCCTCAACCTTCAATACTCAATAATCAATCTCCAATCCTAGATCCTCAATCCTCAATCCTCAATCCTCAATCCTCAATCCTCATTCTTCAATCCTCAATACCCAATCCTCAATCTTCAATCCTCAAACATCAATCCTCAATTCTCAATCCTCAATCCTCAGTCCTCAGTCGTCGAACCTCAATCCCCGACCCTTAGCACTCATACTCAATCCTCAGTCCTCAATCCTCAATCCTCAAACCTAAATCCTCTACCGTCAGTCCTCGTCCTCAATCCTCAAACCTCAATCCTCAATCCTCAATATTCAATCATCAATACTCAACCATCAATCCTCAATCCTCAATCCTCAATCCTCAATCCTCAATCCTCAGGCATCAATACTCAATCTACAATGTTCAATCCTCAATCCTGAATCCTCAATCCACAATGCTCAACCTTCAATACTCAATACTCAATCTACAATCCTCAATCCTCAATCCTCAATCCTCAATCCTCAAACCTCAATCCTCTACCCTCAGTCCTCATCCTCAATTCTCAATTCTCAATCCTCAATCCTCAATCCTCAATCTTCAATCCGCAATAATCAATCTCCGATCCTAGGTCCTCAATCCCCAACCTTCCATCGTTAATCCTAAATCTTCAATCCTCAATCACCAGTCATGAATCTTCAATCCTCAATGCTCACTCCTCAATCCTCAATCCTCAGTCCTCAATCCCCAATCCTCAATCCTCAAACCTCAATCCTCAATCCTCAATATTCAATCATCAATACTCAATCTTCAATCCTCAATCCTCAAACCTCAATCCTCAATCCTCATTCTTCAATCCTAAATACCCAATCCTCAATCTTCAATCCTCAATCCTCAATCCTCATTTCTCAATCCTCAATCCTTAATCCTCAGACCTCAAACATCAATATTCAATCCTCAGTCCTCGTCCTCAAACCACAACCCTCAATCCTCAGTCCTCAATATTCAATCATCAATATTCAATCTTCAATACTCAATCCTCAATCCTCAATCCTCAATCCTCAATCCTCAATCTTCAACCCTGAATCCTCAATCCTCAATACTCAATCCTCAATCTTCAATCCTCAATACTCAATCTTCAATCCTCAGTCCTCAATCCTCAATCCTCAATCCTCAATCTTCAATCCTCAACACTCAATCTTCAATCCTCAGTCCTCAATCCTCAATCCTCAATCCTCATTCTTCAAACCTCAATACCCAATCCTCAATCTTCAATCCTCAATCCTCAATCCTCAATCCTAATTCCTCAATCCTCATTCTTCAATCCTCAATAACCAATCCTCAATTTCAATCCTCAATCTTCAATCCTCATTTCTCAAACCTCAATCCTCAACCCTCAGTCCTCATACTCAATTCGCAATTCTCAATCCTCAATCGTCAATCCTCAATCTTCAATCCTCAATAATCAATCTCCAATCCTCAATCCTCAATCCTCGATCCTCAATCCTAAGGCATCAATACTCAATCTTCAATACTCAATCCTCAATCCTCAATCCTCAATCCTCAATCCTCAACCATCAATCCTCATTCCTCAAACCTGCATCCTCAACCCTCAGTCCTCATCCTCAATTCTCAATTCTCAATCCTCAATCTTCAATCCTCAATCTTCAATCCTCAATAATCAATCTCCGATCCTAGATCCTCAATCCCCAATCTTCAATCGTTAATCCTCAATATTCAATGCTCAATCCCCAGTCATCAATCTTCAATCCTCAATGCTCAATCCTTAATCCTCAATCCTCAGTCCTCAATCCCCAATCCTCAATCCTCAAACCTCAAACCTCAAAAGTCAGTCCTCGTCCTCAATCCTCAAACCTCAATCCTCAATCCTCAATATTCAATCATCAATACTCAATCTTCAATCCTCAATCATCAAACCTCAATCCTCAATCCTCATTCTTCAACCCTAAATACACAATCCTCAATCTTCAATCCTCAATCCTCATTCCTCAAGCCTCAATCCTCAACCCTCAGTCCTCATACTCAATTCTCAATCCTCAATCCTCAATCCTCAATCTTCAATCGTCAATAATCAATCTCCAATCCTCAATCCTCAATCCTCGATCCTCAATCCTCAGGCATCAATACTCAATCTTCAATACTCAATCTTAAATCCTCAATCCTCAATCCTCAATCCTCAATCCTCAAACCTCAATCCTCAATCCTCAATATTCAATCATCAATACTCAATCTTCAATCCTCAATCCTCAATCCTCAATCCTCAATCCTCAATCCTCAATCCTCAATCCTCAATCCTCAATCCTCAATCCTCAATCCTCAATCCTCAATCCTCAATCCACAATCCTCAACCTTCAATACTCAATAATCAATCTCCAATCCTAGATCCTCCATCCTCAATCCTCAATCATCAATGCTCAATCTTATATCTTCAATATTCAATCCTCAATCCTCAATCCTCAATCCTCAATCCTCAATCCTCAATCCTCAGTGATCAATACTCAATCTTCAATACTCAATCCTCAATCCTCAATCCTCAATCCTCAATCCTCAATTCTCAATCCTCAATCCCCATTTCCCAAACCTCAATCCTCAAACCTCAGCCCTCATCCTCAATTCTCAATTCTCAATCCTCAATCATCAATCCTCAATCTTCAATCCTCAATCCTCAATCCTCAATCCTCAGTACTCAATCCTCAACCCTCAGTCATCATCCTCAATTCTAAATTCTCAATCCTCAATCCTCAATCCTCAATCCTCAATCGTCAATCCTCAATCCTCAATCCTCACTCCTCAGTACTCAATCCTCTATCCTCAATCTTCAGTTCTCAATACTCAATCTTCAATCCTCATTCCTCAATCTTCAATCCTCAATCCTCAATCTTCAATGCCCAATACTCAATCTGCAGTCCTCAATCCTCAAACCTCAATCCTCAATCCTCATTCCTCAATACGCAATCCTCAATCTTCAATCCTCAATCATCAATCCTCAATTCTCAATCCTCAATCCTTAATCCTCAGACCTCAAACATCAATATTCAACCCTCAGTCCTCGTCCTCAATCCACAACCCTCAATCCTCAGTCCTCAATATTCAATCCTAAATACCCAATCCTCAACCTTCAATCCTCAATACTCAATCTTCAATCCTCAATCCTCAATACTCAATCTTCAATCCTCAATCCTCAATCCTCAATCCTCAATCCTCATTCTTCAATACTCAATACCCAATCCTCAATCGTCAGTCCTCAATCCTCAATCCTCAATCCTCAATCCTCAATCCTCAATCCTCGATCCTCAATCCTCAATCCTCAATCCTCAATCCTCAATCCTCAATCCTCAATCCACAATCCTCAACCTTCAATACTCAATAATCAATCTCCAATCCTAGATCCTCAATCCTCAATCCTCAATCCTCAATCCTCAATCCTCATTCTTCAATCCTCAATACCCAATCCTCAATCTTCAATCCTCAAACATCAATCCTCAATTCTCAATCCTCAATCCTCAGTCCTCAGTCGTCGAACCTCAATCCCCGACCCTTAGCACTCATACTCAATCCTCAGTCCTCAATCCTCAATCCTCAAACCTAAATCCTCTACCGTCAGTCCTCGTCCTCAATCCTCAAACCTCAATCCTCAATCCTCAATATTCAATCATCAATACTCAACCATCAATCCTCAATCCTCAATCCTCAATCCTCAATCCTCAATCCTCAGGCATCAATACTCAATCTACAATGTTCAATCCTCAATCCTGAATCCTCAATCCACAATGCTCAACCTTCAATACTCAATACTCAATCTACAATCCTCAATCCTCAATCCTCAATCCTCAATCCTCAAACCTCAATCCTCTACCCTCAGTCCTCATCCTCAATTCTCAATTCTCAATCCTCAATCCTCAATCCTCAATCTTCAATCCGCAATAATCAATCTCCGATCCTAGGTCCTCAATCCCCAACCTTCCATCGTTAATCCTAAATCTTCAATCCTCAATCACCAGTCATGAATCTTCAATCCTCAATGCTCACTCCTCAATCCTCAATCCTCAGTCCTCAATCCCCAATCCTCAATCCTCAAACCTCAATCCTCAATCCTCAATATTCAATCATCAATACTCAATCTTCAATCCTCAATCCTCAAACCTCAATCCTCAATCCTCATTCTTCAATCCTAAATACCCAATCCTCAATCTTCAATCCTCAATCCTCAATCCTCATTTCTCAATCCTCAATCCTTAATCCTCAGACCTCAAACATCAATATTCAATCCTCAGTCCTCGTCCTCAAACCACAACCCTCAATCCTCAGTCCTCAATATTCAATCATCAATATTCAATCTTCAATACTCAATCCTCAATCCTCAATCCTCAATCCTCAATCCTCAATCTTCAACCCTGAATCCTCAATCCTCAATACTCAATCCTCAATCTTCAATCCTCAATACTCAATCTTCAATCCTCAGTCCTCAATCCTCAATCCTCAATCCTCAATCTTCAATCCTCAACACTCAATCTTCAATCCTCAGTCCTCAATCCTCAATCCTCAATCCTCATTCTTCAAACCTCAATACCCAATCCTCAATCTTCAATCCTCAATCCTCAATCCTCAATCCTAATTCCTCAATCCTCATTCTTCAATCCTCAATAACCAATCCTCAATTTCAATCCTCAATCTTCAATCCTCATTTCTCAAACCTCAATCCTCAACCCTCAGTCCTCATACTCAATTCGCAATTCTCAATCCTCAATCGTCAATCCTCAATCTTCAATCCTCAATAATCAATCTCCAATCCTCAATCCTCAATCCTCGATCCTCAATCCTAAGGCATCAATACTCAATCTTCAATACTCAATCCTCAATCCTCAATCCTCAATCCTCAATCCTCAACCATCAATCCTCATTCCTCAAACCTGCATCCTCAACCCTCAGTCCTCATCCTCAATTCTCAATTCTCAATCCTCAATCTTCAATCCTCAATCTTCAATCCTCAATAATCAATCTCCGATCCTAGATCCTCAATCCCCAATCTTCAATCGTTAATCCTCAATATTCAATGCTCAATCCCCAGTCATCAATCTTCAATCCTCAATGCTCAATCCTTAATCCTCAATCCTCAGTCCTCAATCCCCAATCCTCAATCCTCAAACCTCAAACCTCAAAAGTCAGTCCTCGTCCTCAATCCTCAAACCTCAATCCTCAATCCTCAATATTCAATCATCAATACTCAATCTTCAATCCTCAATCATCAAACCTCAATCCTCAATCCTCATTCTTCAACCCTAAATACACAATCCTCAATCTTCAATCCTCAATCCTCATTCCTCAAGCCTCAATCCTCAACCCTCAGTCCTCATACTCAATTCTCAATCCTCAATCCTCAATCCTCAATCTTCAATCGTCAATAATCAATCTCCAATCCTCAATCCTCAATCCTCGATCCTCAATCCTCAGGCATCAATACTCAATCTTCAATACTCAATCTTAAATCCTCAATCCTCAATCCTCAATCCTCAATCCTCAAACCTCAATCCTCAATCCTCAATATTCAATCATCAATACTCAATCTTCAATCCTCAATCCTCAATCCTCAATCCTCAATCCTCAATCCTCAATCCTCAATCCTCAATCCTCAATCCTCAATCCTCAATCCTCAATCCTCAATCCTCAATCCACAATCCTCAACCTTCAATACTCAATAATCAATCTCCAATCCTAGATCCTCCATCCTCAATCCTCAATCATCAATGCTCAATCTTATATCTTCAATATTCAATCCTCAATCCTCAATCCTCAATCCTCAATCCTCAATCCTCAATCCTCAGTGATCAATACTCAATCTTCAATACTCAATCCTCAATCCTCAATCCTCAATCCTCAATCCTCAATTCTCAATCCTCAATCCCCATTTCACAAACCTCAATCCTCAAACCTCAGCCCTCATCCTCAATTCTCAATTCTCAATCCTCAATCATCAATCCTCAATCTTCAATCCTCAATCCTCAATCCTCAATCCTCAGTACTCAATCCTCAACCCTCAGTCATCATCCTCAATTCTAAATTCTCAATCCTCAATCCTCAATCCTCAATCCTCAATCGTCAATCCTCAATCCTCAATCCTCACTCCTCAGTACTCAATCCTCTATCCTCAATCTTCAGTTCTCAATACTCAATCTTCAATCCTCATTCCTCAATCTTCAATCCTCAATCCTCAATCTTCAATGCCCAATACTCAATCTGCAGTCCTCAATCCTCAAACCTCAATCCTCAATCCTCATTCCTCAATACGCAATCCTCAATCTTCAATCCTCAATCATCAATCCTCAATTCTCAATCCTCAATCCTTAATCCTCAGACCTCAAACATCAATATTCAACCCTCAGTCCTCGTCCTCAATCCACAACCCTCAATCCTCAGTCCTCAATATTCAATCATCAATATTCAATCTTCAATCCTCAATCCTCAATCCTCAATCCTCAATCCTCAATCCTCAATCCTCAATCTTCAATCATCAATATTCAATCTTCAGTCCTCAATTCTCAATCCTCAATCCTCAATCCTCAATCCTCAATGTTCAATCCGCAATATCCAATCCTCAATCTTCAATCATCAATCCTCAATCCTCAATCCTCAATTCTCAATACTCAGTCCTCAATTCTCAGTCCTCAAACCCCAATCCTGAATCCACAATTCTGAATCCTGAATCTTCAGACCTCAGTCCTCAACAATCAGTCGTCAATTCTCAGTCCTCAATAGAATATCATCAATTCACACATTTCAATACTCAATACTCAATCTGCACTCTTCAAATCTCTATCCACAAACATCAATTCTCATCACTCAACCCTCAACACTCAGTCCCCAATCCTCAATCTTAAATCCTCAATCCTCAATCCTCAATTCTCAATCCTCAATCCTCAGTCCTCAGACCTCAAACCTCAATCCTCAACTCTCAGCCCTCATCCTCAATCCTCAATCCTCAATCCCCAATCTTTAATCCTCAATACTCAATCTTCAATCCTCAATCCTCAATCCTCAATCCTCATTCTTCAATCCTCAATACCCAATCCTCAATCTTCAATCCTCAATCCTCAATCCTCAATTCTCAATCCTCAATCCTCAATCCCCAGAAATCAAACATCAATACTCAGCCCTCAGTCCTCGTCGTCAATCCACAACCCTCAATCCTCAATCCTCAATCTTCAATCATCAATATTCAATCTTCAGTCCTCAATCCTCAATCCTCAATCCTCAATCCTCAATCCTCAATGTTCAATCCGCAATACCCAAACCTCAATCTTCAATCCTCAATCCTCAATCCTCAATCCTCTGTCCTCAATTCTCAATACTCAGTCCTGAATTCTCAGTCCTCAACTCTCAGCCCTCATCCTCAATCCTCAATCCTCAATCCTCAATAATCAACCTCCAATCCTAGATCCTCAATCCCCAATCTTCAATCCTTAATCCTCAATCTACAATCCTTAATTCTCAATCGTCAATCTTCAATCCTCAATACTCAATCTTTTATCCTCAATCCACAATCCTCAATCCTCAATCCTTAATCCTCAATCGTCAATCTTCAATCCTCAATACTCAATCTTCAATCCTCAATCCTCAATCCTCAATCCTCAATCCTCATTCTTCAATACTCAATACCCAATCCTCAATCTTCAATCCTCAATCTTCAATCCTCAATTCTCAATCCTCAATCCTCAGTCCTCTGTCCTCAAAACTCAATCATCAATCCTCATTCTTATATCCTCAATATTCAATCTTCAATCCTCAATCCTCAATACTCAGTCCTCAATCCTCAATCCTCAGTGATCAATACTCAATCTTCAATCCTCAATCCACAATCCTCAATCCTCAATTCTCAATCCTCAATCCTCAGTCCTCAGGCATCAATACTCAATCTTCAATACTCAATCCTCAATCCTCAATCCTCAATCCTCAATCCTCAACCCTCAATCCTCATTCCTCAAACCTCAATCCTCAACCCTCAGTCCTCATCCTCAATTCTCAATTCTCAATTCTCAATCCTCAATCCTCAATCCTCAATCCTCAATCTTCAATCCTCAATAATCAACCTCCAATCCTAGATCATCAATCCCCAATCTTCAATCCTTAATCCTCAATCTACAATTCTTAATTCTCAATCGTCAATCTTCAATCCTCAATACTCAATCTTCAATCCTCAATCCTCAATCCTCAATACTCAGTCCTTAATCCTCAATCCTCAATCCTCAAACCTCAATCCTCAATCCTCAATATTCAATCATCAATACTCAATCTTCAATCCTCAATCCTCAATCCTCAATCCTCAATCCTCAATCCTCAATCCTCAATCCTCAATCCTCAATCCTCAATCCTCAATCCTCAGTGATCAATACTCAATCTTCAATACTCAATCCTCAATCCTCAATCCTCAATTCTCAATCCTCAATCCTCAGTCCTCTGTCCTCAAAACTCAATCATCAATCCTCAATCTTATATCCTCAATATTCAATCTTCAATCCTCAATCCTCAATACTCAGTCCTCAATCCTCAATCCTCAGTGATCAATACTCAATCTTCAATACTCAACCCTCAATCCTCAATCCTCAATCCTCAATCCTCAATCCTCAATCCTCAACCCTGAATCCTCATTCCTCAAACCTCAATCCTCAACCCTCAGTCCTCATCCTCAATTCTCAACTCTCAATTCTCAATCCTCAATCCTCAATCCTCAATCTTCAATCCTCAATAATCAACCTCCAATCCTAGATCCTCAATCTCCAATCTTCAATCCTTAATCCTCAATCTTCAATCCTTAATTCTCAATCGTCAACCTTCAATCCTCAATACTCAATCTTCAATCCTCAATCCTCAATACTCAATCTTCAATCCTCAATCCTCAATCCTCAATCCTCAATCCTCATTCTTCAATACTCAATACCCAATCCTCAATCGTCAGTCCTCAATCCTCAATCCTCAATCCTCAATCCTCAATCCTCAATCCTCGATCCTCAATCCTCAATCCTCAATCCTCAATCCTCAATCCTCAATCCTCAATCCACAATCCTCAACCTTCAATACTCAATAATCAATCTCCAATCCTAGATCCTCAATCCTCAATCCTCAATCCTCAATCCTCAATCCTCATTCTTCAATCCTCAATACCCAATCCTCAATCTTCAATCCTCAAACATCAATCCTCAATTCTCAATCCTCAATCCTCAGTCCTCAGTCGTCGAACCTCAATCCCCGACCCTTAGCACTCATACTCAATCCTCAGTCCTCAATCCTCAATCCTCAAACCTAAATCCTCTACCGTCAGTCCTCGTCCTCAATCCTCAAACCTCAATCCTCAATCCTCAATATTCAATCATCAATACTCAACCATCAATCCTCAATCCTCAATCCTCAATCCTCAATCCTCAATCCTCAGGCATCAATACTCAATCTACAATATTCAATCCTCAATCCTGAATCCTCAATCCACAATGCTCAACCTTCAATACTCAATACTCAATCTACAATCCTCAATCCTCAATCCTCAATCCTCAATCCTCAAACCTCAATCCTCTACCCTCAGTCCTCATCCTCAATTCTCAATTCTCAATCCTCAATCCTCAATCCTCAATCTTCAATCCGCAATAATCAATCTCCGATCCTAGGTCCTCAATCCCCAACCTTCCATCGTTAATCCTAAATCTTCAATCCTCAATCACCAGTCATGAATCTTCAATCCTCAATGCTCACTCCTCAATCCTCAATCCTCAGTCCTCAATCCCCAATCCTCAATCCTCAAACCTCAATCCTCAATCCTCAATATTCAATCATCAATACTCAATCTTCAATCCTCAATCCTCAAACCTCAATCCTCAATCCTCATTCTTCAATCCTAAATACCCAATCCTCAATCTTCAATCCTCAATCCTCAATCCTCATTTCTCAATCCTCAATCCTTAATCCTCAGACCTCAAACATCAATATTCAATCCTCAGTCCTCGTCCTCAAACCACAACCCTCAATCCTCAGTCCTCAATATTCAATCATCAATATTCAATCTTCAATACTCAATCCTCAATCCTCAATCCTCAATCCTCAATCCTCAATCTTCAACCCTGAATCCTCAATCCTCAATACTCAATCCTCAATCTTCAATCCTCAATCCTCAATCTTCAATCCTCAATTCTCAATCCTCAATCCTCAGTCCTCTGTCCTCAAAACTCAATCATCAATCCTCATTCTTATATCCTCAATATTCAATCTTCAATCCTGAATCCTCAATACTCAGTCCTCAATCCTCAATCCTCAGTGATCAATACTCAATCTTCAATCCTCAATCCACAATCCTCAATCCTCAATTCTCAATCCTCAATCCTCAGTCCTCAGGCATCAATACTCAATCTTCAATACTCAATCCTCAATCCTCAATCCTCAGTCCTCAACCCTCAACCCTCAATCCTCATTCCTCAAACCTCAATCCTCAACCCTCAGTCCTCATCCTCAATTCTCAATTCTCAATTCTCAATCCTCAATCCTCAATCCTCAATCCTCAATCTTCAATCCTCAATAATCAACCTCCAATCCTAGATCATCAATCCCCAATCTTCAATCCTTAATCCTCAATCTACAATTCTTAATTCTCAATCGTCAATCTTCAATCCTCAATACTCAATCTTCAATCCTCAATCCTCAATCCTCGATACTCAGTCCTTAATCCTCAATCGTCAATCTTCAATCCTCAATACTCAATCTTCAATCCTCAATCCTCAATCCTCAATCCTCAATCCTCATTCTTCAATACTCAATACCCAATCCTCAATCTTCAATCCTCAATCCTCAATCCTCAATTCTCAATCCTCAATCCTCAGTCCTCTGTCCTCAAAACTCAATCATCAATCCTCAATCTTATATCCTCAATATTCAATCTTCAATCCTCAATCCTCAATACTCAGTCCTCAATCCTCAATCCTCAGTGATCAATACTCAATCTTCAATACTCAACCCTCAATCCTCAATCCTCAATCCTCAATCCTCAATCCTCAATCCTCAACCCTGAATCCTCATTCCTCAAACCTCAATCCTCAACCCTCAGTCCTCATCCTCAATTCTCAACTCTCAATTCTCAATCCTCAATCCTCAATCCTCAATCTTCAATCCTCAATAATCAACCTCCAATCCTAGATCCTCAATCTCCAATCTTCAATCCTTAATCCTCAATCTTCAATCCTTAATTCTCAATCGTCAACCTTCAATCCTCAATACTCAATCTTCAATCCTCAATCCTCAATACTCAATCTTCAATCCTCAATCCTCAATCCTCAATCCTCAATCCTCATTCTTCAATACTCAATACCCAATCCTCAATCGTCAGTCCTCAATCCTCAATCCTCAATCCTCAATCCTCAATCCTCAATCCTCGATCCTCAATCCTCAATCCTCAATCCTCAATCCTCAATCCTCAATCCTCAATCCACAATCCTCAACCTTCAATACTCAATAATCAATCTCCAATCCTAGATCCTCAATCCTCAATCCTCAATCCTCAATCCTCAATCCTCATTCTTCAATCCTCAATACCCAATCCTCAATCTTCAATCCTCAAACATCAATCCTCAATTCTCAATCCTCAATCCTCAGTCCTCAGTCGTCGAACCTCAATCCCCGACCCTTAGCACTCATACTCAATCCTCAGTCCTCAATCCTCAATCCTCAAACCTAAATCCTCTACCGTCAGTCCTCGTCCTCAATCCTCAAACCTCAATCCTCAATCCTCAATATTCAATCATCAATACTCAACCATCAATCCTCAATCCTCAATCCTCAATCCTCAATCCTCAATCCTCAGGCATCAATACTCAATCTACAATGTTCAATCCTCAATCCTGAATCCTCAATCCACAATGCTCAACCTTCAATACTCAATACTCAATCTACAATCCTCAATCCTCAATCCTCAATCCTCAATCCTCAAACCTCAATCCTCTACCCTCAGTCCTCATCCTCAATTCTCAATTCTCAATCCTCAATCCTCAATCCTCAATCTTCAATCCGCAATAATCAATCTCCGATCCTAGGTCCTCAATCCCCAACCTTCCATCGTTAATCCTAAATCTTCAATCCTCAATCACCAGTCATGAATCTTCAATCCTCAATGCTCACTCCTCAATCCTCAATCCTCAGTCCTCAATCCCCAATCCTCAATCCTCAAACCTCAATCCTCAATCCTCAATATTCAATCATCAATACTCAATCTTCAATCCTCAATCCTCAAACCTCAATCCTCAATCCTCATTCTTCAATCCTAAATACCCAATCCTCAATCTTCAATCCTCAATCCTCAATCCTCATTTCTCAATCCTCAATCCTTAATCCTCAGACCTCAAACATCAATATTCAATCCTCAGTCCTCGTCCTCAAACCACAACCCTCAATCCTCAGTCCTCAATATTCAATCATCAATATTCAATCTTCAATACTCAATCCTCAATCCTCAATCCTCAATCCTCAATCCTCAATCTTCAACCCTGAATCCTCAATCCTCAATACTCAATCCTCAATCTTCAATCCTCAATACTCAATCTTCAATCCTCAGTCCTCAATCCTCAATCCTCAATCCTCAATCTTCAATCCTCAACACTCAATCTTCAATCCTCAGTCCTCAATCCTCAATCCTCAATCCTCATTCTTCAAACCTCAATACCCAATCCTCAATCTTCAATCCTCAATCCTCAATCCTCAATCCTAATTCCTCAATCCTCATTCTTCAATCCTCAATAACCAATCCTCAATTTCAATCCTCAATCTTCAATCCTCATTTCTCAAACCTCAATCCTCAACCCTCAGTCCTCATACTCAATTCGCAATTCTCAATCCTCAATCGTCAATCCTCAATCTTCAATCCTCAATAATCAATCTCCAATCCTCAATCCTCAATCCTCGATCCTCAATCCTAAGGCATCAATACTCAATCTTCAATACTCAATCCTCAATCCTCAATCCTCAATCCTCAATCCTCAACCATCAATCCTCATTCCTCAAACCTGCATCCTCAACCCTCAGTCCTCATCCTCAATTCTCAATTCTCAATCCTCAATCTTCAATCCTCAATCTTCAATCCTCAATAATCAATCTCCGATCCTAGATCCTCAATCCCCAATCTTCAATCGTTAATCCTCAATATTCAATGCTCAATCCCCAGTCATCAATCTTCAATCCTCAATGCTCAATCCTTAATCCTCAATCCTCAGTCCTCAATCCCCAATCCTCAATCCTCAAACCTCAAACCTCAAAAGTCAGTCCTCGTCCTCAATCCTCAAACCTCAATCCTCAATCCTCAATATTCAATCATCAATACTCAATCTTCAATCCTCAATCATCAAACCTCAATCCTCAATCCTCATTCTTCAACCCTAAATACACAATCCTCAATCTTCAATCCTCAATCCTCATTCCTCAAGCCTCAATCCTCAACCCTCAGTCCTCATACTCAATTCTCAATCCTCAATCCTCAATCCTCAATCTTCAATCGTCAATAATCAATCTCCAATCCTCAATCCTCAATCCTCGATCCTCAATCCTCAGGCATCAATACTCAATCTTCAATACTCAATCTTAAATCCTCAATCCTCAATCCTCAATCCTCAATCCTCAAACCTCAATCCTCAATCCTCAATATTCAATCATCAATACTCAATCTTCAATCCTCAATCCTCAATCCTCAATCCTCAATCCTCAATCCTCAATCCTCAATCCTCAATCCTCAATCCTCAATCCTCAATCCTCAATCCTCAATCCTCAATCCACAATCCTCAACCTTCAATACTCAATAATCAATCTCCAATCCTAGATCCTCCATCCTCAATCCTCAATCATCAATGCTCAATCTTATATCTTCAATATTCAATCCTCAATCCTCAATCCTCAATCCTCAATCCTCAATCCTCAATCCTCAGTGATCAATACTCAATCTTCAATACTCAATCCTCAATCCTCAATCCTCAATCCTCAATCCTCAATTCTCAATCCTCAATCCCCATTTCCCAAACCTCAATCCTCAAACCTCAGCCCTCATCCTCAATTCTCAATTCTCAATCCTCAATCATCAATCCTCAATCTTCAATCCTCAATCCTCAATCCTCAATCCTCAGTACTCAATCCTCAACCCTCAGTCATCATCCTCAATTCTAAATTCTCAATCCTCAATCCTCAATCCTCAATCCTCAATCGTCAATCCTCAATCCTCAATCCTCACTCCTCAGTACTCAATCCTCTATCCTCAATCTTCAGTTCTCAATACTCAATCTTCAATCCTCATTCCTCAATCTTCAATCCTCAATCCTCAATCTTCAATGCCCAATACTCAATCTGCAGTCCTCAATCCTCAAACCTCAATCCTCAATCCTCATTCCTCAATACGCAATCCTCAATCTTCAATCCTCAATCATCAATCCTCAATTCTCAATCCTCAATCCTTAATCCTCAGACCTCAAACATCAATATTCAACCCTCAGTCCTCGTCCTCAATCCACAACCCTCAATCCTCAGTCCTCAATATTCAATCATCAATATTCAATCTTCAATCCTCAATCCTCAATCCTCAATCCTCAATCCTCAATCCTCAATCCTCAATCTTCAATCATCAATATTCAATCTTCAGTCCTCAATTCTCAATCCTCAATCCTCAATCCTCAATCCTCAATGTTCAATCCGCAATATCCAATCCTCAATCTTCAATCATCAATCCTCAATCCTCAATCCTCAATTCTCAATACTCAGTCCTCAATTCTCAGTCCTCAAACCCCAATCCTGAATCCACAATTCTGAATCCTGAATCTTCAGACCTCAGTCCTCAACAATCAGTCGTCAATTCTCAGTCCTCAATAGAATATCATCAATTCACACATTTCAATACTCAATACTCAATCTGCACTCTTCAAATCTCTATCCACAAACATCAATTCTCATCACTCAACCCTCAACACTCAGTCCCCAATCCTCAATCTTAAATCCTCAATCCTCAATCCTCAATTCTCAATCCTCAATCCTCAGTCCTCAGACCTCAAACCTCAATCCTCAACTCTCAGCCCTCATCCTCAATCCTCAATCCTCAATCCCCAATCTTTAATCCTCAATACTCAATCTTCAATCCTCAATCCTCAATCCTCAATCCTCATTCTTCAATCCTCAATACCCAATCCTCAATCTTCAATCCTCAATCCTCAATCCTCAATTCTCAATCCTCAATCCTCAATCCCCAGAAATCAAACATCAATACTCAGCCCTCAGTCCTCGTCGTCAATCCACAACCCTCAATCCTCAATCCTCAATCTTCAATCATCAATATTCAATCTTCAGTCCTCAATCCTCAATCCTCAATCCTCAATCCTCAATCCTCAATGTTCAATCCGCAATACCCAAACCTCAATCTTCAATCCTCAATCCTCAATCCTCAATCCTCTGTCCTCAATTCTCAATACTCAGTCCTGAATTCTCAGTCCTCAACTCTCAGCCCTCATCCTCAATCCTCAATCCTCAATCCTCAATAATCAACCTCCAATCCTAGATCCTCAATCCCCAATCTTCAATCTTTAATCCTCAATCTACAATCCTTAATTCTCAATCGTCAATCTTCAATCCTCAATACTCAATCTTTTATCCTCAATCCACAATCCTCAATCCTCAATCCTTAATCCTCAATCGTCAATCTTCAATCCTCAATACTCAATCTTCAATCCTCAATCCTCAATCCTCAATCCTCAATCCTCATTCTTCAATACTCAATACCCAATCCTCAATCTTCAATCCTCAATCTTCAATCCTCAATTCTCAATCCTCAATCCTCAGTCCTCTGTCCTCAAAACTCAATCATCAATCCTCATTCTTATATCCTCAATATTCAATCTTCAATCCTCAATCCTCAATACTCAGTCCACAATCCTCAATCCTCAGTGATCAATACTCAATCTTCAATCCTCAATCCACAATCCTCAATCCTCAATTCTCAATCCTCAATCCTCAGTCCTCAGGCATCAATACTCAATCTTCAATACTCAATCCTCAATCCTCAATCCTCAATCCTCAATCCTCAACCCTCAATCCTCATTCCTCAAACCTCAATCCTCAACCCTCAGTCCTCATCCTCAATTCTCAATTCTCAATTCTCAATCCTCAATCCTCAATCCTCAATCCTCAATCTTCAATCCTCAATAATCAACCTCCAATCCTAGATCATCAATCCCCAATCTTCAATCCTTAATCCTCAATCTACAATTCTTAATTCTCAATCGTCAATCTTCAATCCTCAATACTCAATCTTCAATCCTCAATCCTCAATCCTCAATACTCAGTCCTTAATCCTCAATCCTCAATCCTCAAACCTCAATCCTCAATCCTCAATATTCAATCATCAATACTCAATCTTCAATCCTCAATCCTCAATCCTCAATCCTCAATCCTCAATCCTCAATCCTCAATCCTCAATCCTCAATCCTCAATCCTCAATCCTCAGTGATCAATACTCAATCTTCAATACTCAATCCTCAATCCTCAATCCTCAATCCTCAATCCTCAATTCTCAATCCTCAATCCCCATTTCCCAAACCTCAATCCTCAAACCTCAGCCCTCATCCTCAATTCTCAATTCTCAATCCTCAATCATCAATCCTCAATCTTCAATCCTCAATCCTCAATCCTCAATCCTCAGTACTCAATCCTCAACCCTCAGTCATCATCCTCAATTCTCAATTCTCAATCCTCAATCCTCAAACCTCAATCCTCAATCGTCAATCCTCAATCCTCAATCCTCACTCCTCAGTACTCAATCCTCTATCCTCAATCTTCAGTTCTCAATACTCAATCTTCAATCCTCATTCCTCAATCTTCAATCCTCAATCCTCAATCTTCAATGCCCAATACTCAATCTGCAGTCCTCAATCCTCAAACCTCAATCCTCAATCCTCATTCCTCAATACGCAATCCTCAATCTTCAATCCTCAATCATCAATCCTCAATTCTCAATCCTCAATCCTTAATCCTCAGACCTCAAACATCAATATTCAACCCTCAGTCCTCGTCCTCAATCCACAACCCTCAATCCTCAGTCCTCAATATTCAATCATCAATATTCAATCTTCAATCCTCAATCCTCAATCCTCAATCCTCAATCCTCAATCCTCAATCCTCAATCTTCAATCATCAATATTCAATCTTCAGTCCTCAATTCTCAATCCTCAATCCTCAA